>NW_006294069.1:3722524-3732441 GCF_000327345.1 Myotis davidii
GCTACACAGTTCAACAGGAAAAGCCTATGAATAACCTAAATTTCCATGAGTAGAGGACATTAAATAAATTATGGAACATACAGAGTGGAACAAATAGCCATTAAAAGGGTGAGATAACTATATGTAAAAATACATATATACAAAAATAATATAATAATTAAAGCTACTATTCACTAACTCCTTAGTATGTGCCAGGAAGGGGAGGGGCAGAGGTGCAAACAATATGCAGAAAGAAGCAGAGGAGCAGAAAGAAAGGCTTTCTTGGTTCCCATCCCTTTCTTGGTTCCGATCTAGCAGGCCTGGCTATATTCTTGTCCTCAAATTCCTTGCAATACATTTCCTTTCTTGTTTAAGCTGTTTCAAGATGGTTCTTATTATTTTCAAATGCCCTTTACATACAGGGTAAAGAAGAAAAAAAGTGGGGTTGACATTTGTCAAAACTCCTCAAACTGAACATTTAAAATCTGGGCATTATTGTTTTATGTAAATTATACTTCAACATAAAAATAGAAACAGTGAGGCTGAAACAGCTGAGGCACATGGAGGACACTGGTACCAATAACAGGAATACTGTACATAGGAGGAACAGTTCTTGTGGGGCAGCAGATGATTTGGTGCACCACCCAGATCCCCTCCAGGACCAAAGCACTCACTGTCCCAACCGCTGAGAGTGTTGGCAGCAGCAGGTCTCAGCTCATCCCTCTCGCAGATTTTCTCTCAGCTGAGGAAAAGCACCTCCCCAACGTCACTCCTCATTCCCAGGGATAACTCACATCCACTCACTAGCTGATGGAGGGCAGGAAGGGGTATAAAGACTCAACCCAGCCCTAGCCTGTTTGGTTCAGTGGATAGAGCATCAGCCTGCAGACTGAAGGGTCTCAAGTTCGATTCTGGTCAAGGGCACATACTCAGATTGTGGGCAATTTGGGACTATTCTAAAGAGTTAATCCAGATCCATAGCTCCTTGTAGAACTGGCTGAGGCCTCTATTTAGAGCTGCAGTGCAGTTTAACTTCTCCCTCTGTCCTATCTAGTTTCCTTCATGCCCCCTCAAGGCAGTGACCCTGAGAGCATTCCCAACCAGTTTTCTGGGGGTGGGGAGCAAATCTCCATCTTAAGAGCTTGCTTCCCGGGAAACCTCATTTGCAATGTGAAAAACACAAGTCGATTTTTAGTATGCTTGAGATTCCAGGTGAAATGTCAAACAAGAAGTTAAAAATGCAGGCTAAACCTCAGTAAAAGGATCTGGGCAGTAAAGAAATTTAGGAGCGATCCACAGAGAGGAAACAGTTAAAACCATGAGATTTTACAATACACCAATGGGGAAAGACTAGAGAGAAGGCCAAGGTAATATCTTTAGTAAATGCTGATATTTGGGATCCTGGATGAGAAAGGGAAGACCCAAGAAACAGGCAGTGAGAAAGGGGAGAACAAAGGAACCAGCTATGATCACTGAATACTTTTCTAGAAAGTCTGCGGTCAACAAAGGCAAATGCTACCCAAAAATCTAAGAAGAACGAGACACCCAATGAATACTTAACAAACCTTGTTATTTGAACTGAGTGGACATATAGGATGCTCAGCTTTTTTAAATTATTATTATTAATATATTTTATTGATTTTTACAAGAGAGGAAGGGAGAGGGATAGTGAGTTAGAAACATCAATGAGAGAGAAACATCGCTCAGCTGCCTCCTGCACACCCCCTACTGGGGATGTGCCTGCAACCAAGGTACATGCCCTCGACTGGAATAGAACCTGTGACCCTTCAGTCTGCAGGCCAACGCTCTATCTACTGAGCCAAACCGGTCAGGACAGGATGCTCAGCTTTTGTTGGTTTGTCTTCAACAGTTCTGTCCTAGACAACAGGCACAGAGCCCTGAAGTAGACCACTGCTAGGCTGGTCAGCAAAGAAAAGCTGAAATGCCATAGTATATAAACCTAAGTGAGCCAAGACAGAGGTCAGCTGCTTGAGTCATTTGGAAGAAACCCCTTCTAAAAGGCTTCTTTCAAGAGAATTCCCAAGGATGTTCTGAACAAACAGCTGGGATCCTTGAGAAGGATTACTGTCCATATTGAGCAAATTCAAACCTCAGTCAAAGCCACAGACTTTCAAATAGAACTGATTCTAACATTCTTTTTTTTTTGCACCAGACCATAAGTATAAAAAGGGAGGAGTGGGGTAATCACTATAGACATTAGCAACATCATCAGTGCTTTGAATACAAACTCTTCTTAGCTATGGCACCCTAAAGGAAATAATACAGCACACAAACAGGTGTTATTTGACCTCCAATCCTTGGCTGGAGTAAACAGAAAAGAATTTACCTTCTGCTCCTATGCCCAACACAGCTCTGCAATATTCTTCAATGACTCATTGACTTTCCCTGTGTTTTCTTTCTGGGTGTGGCTGGGGGGATCCCCACATCAACATCTCTTGCCCCAACTCCTCCTGCCCAACCTGCAATCAAAGGCCAAGGCACCAAACATTGCAGACTCCGTAATGTGGCTGCATTTCCTGCAGAGATCTGAAAACCTGTCGGAGTTCCAAAAGTCAGTACCAATTTCAAATCTGATCAGCATCTCTGAGAGTCACAGTTACCATACAGCTGAGTAAAATATTTTTTCATAAATTTAACGCCAGCGTGTCTGTGTTTGGAAACTTTGAAAATACATGTTGTATGGTTTACTGCACTGGAAAAGGTGCCAACAGAGTTTCAAAGGAAGGGAAGTGTATAACTGTTTCCTTTCAAATGCATTTTCCAATGGGATCCATTCAGGGAAAAGGCTGGAACTAACTAAAACATTATTAAAAACTGTTATGGAAAGAGACAGGGAGATGGAAAAAGATAGACCCAAAAAAGTAAAATATATAACTAAGAGTGAGACAGACATACAAGGAAAATGAAAGGGGATGTGGGCAGAGAGACAGGTTGGACAGGGAAATGGGGTGAGATGGAGTTTTGTCTGGCAGTTGCTGTTCGTGGTCTCATATTATTGCAGATCAATCGATCAAGGATGCAGTGCTGCTGGCCCAGTGGCACAAGACAAACCACAGAGTTGGCTTTAAGTTCAACACTTGCGAACTGCTGACCTTCAGTTTTCAAACCAAAAATATTCTTTGGGAAACAGTAATACCAGGTTCAGTCTAACCAGCCAAGCAAAAACAAGGACTACTAACCTGAAGTAACACCCTATTCAGTTACATCAGGCACCAACCCTTCACAGCCATCAACTGGGAAGTCTACAAACCTGAAACCACACCCCACCAAAAACTAACTCCAGATTCTGACTCAACCAACTAGGCAATGATAACCAGAAATGCTAAAACAAGTGATGGTGTTTCAAAATTGGCTTTACCAAGACCTCAAGTAGGAAGGCCGGTCCTCACAAAGAGCCAGAAATATAGCAATTCTTTCTCAGGTCACATGCACAGCTCCATTGGAATCTGCATGCAATGCTGAAGGCAGGATTTGGTGCTGACTTACAAAGCCAATTTCTAAACAAAGAATTGACATGTTGTAGTGAGTGAGGGTTTGGTTTTGGGGTTTTGTTTTTACTAAATTCATCTAAGCTAGGGTGATGCTAAAATTGATCTCCTAAACCAGCGGTTCTCAACCTGTGGGTCGCGACCCCTTTGGGGGTCGAATGACCCTTTCACAGGGGTTGCCTAAATACATCCTGCATATCAGATATTTACATTACGATTCATAAAAGTAGCAAAATTACAGTTATGAAGTAGCAACGAAAATAATTTTATTGAGGGTCACAACATGAGGAACTGTATTAAAGGGTCGCAGCATTAGGAAGGTTGAGAACCACTGTCCTAAACTATAATCTTTACTTGTAAGAATGAAAGGGTATGCTATTAATAACTCATAAATAGGGTCTGTCCCTAGGCAAACCAGGACTTACCTTCACCCTAGCCTAAGCCATAGTAGCTTTTCTTCTCCCTGGGTCAGTATTATAAAATTTTAGCTGGGAAGAATCATTTTAAAAAGCCAGGGCTGTTCTTGATTATTGCCAAAGCACTTTCTTTTTGAGCTCTCCAATGGAGAGGTAAACAAATCAATTAAGTTAACTGCAAAAACTAACAAGAAAGATTGAGCTGACAATCAGGATTCTGGAGAAGCTAAAAATTCCAGGCAGCAGCTTCAGGGAAAAAGGGAAATGTGCCACAGATGGAGCTGCTGAGGCTGATCCACCAGGCCTCTGTGCTAGGCCCTGATGCCTCAGCCAGCTTCAAACAGGGAAGGGCGGGCAGACCTTGGTGCAAGTTTGCTGAGTTCCAGGCCATCATTCTTGAGGGTGTAATAACCATGGGCTGTAGCACACATGTTGAGGGATGAGGGAAAAAAATAAACAGAGAGACAAAAGAATGAAGATGCATTGCCAATTTCAATTGTGTAGCTTTTATTTTTAAATGCTTATCAAGCTGAGAGAGAGCAGAGTTCTTGGAAAACAAGGTTTCCTTTTTTCCAATGCCAGCGTAAAACACCCTCAAGGACGGGCACTGCACAGACTGTAACAACAACGAACGTGGCTCTGCATCCTCCCAGCAGCACAGTCGGCCATGGGTCCCACGCTGCTCTAATTTCGGCTCAGCTGAGAACTCGAAATAACAGGCCCACTGCCTCTGGTAAAAACTGCTCTTTTTAAATTTTTTATTAATCTCCAAACTGGCTGTGTTAGAATTACAGCCCATTACCTACCAACTCTCTTCACTAGTAAAATAAATTTGTAAAAGGCCTAATTACTTTTATTGAACTACACTGCCTGGGGATCAAGTACAGGAAGCCGAGGGCTCAAACAGTTGTCAGCTAGGGAGTGAAGAGGAGGGGATCGGGGGAGAACCAAGAGTCACCAGCAGGAGAGAACATGAGGTCCACAGACCTCAGAGCCCATGCCCAAAAAGAAACAAAAGGGCACTAACCCTGTTTTTATTCTAAACAGCACTGTGAGGCTCCATGCCATCATGGCATTTTGGGAAGCCTGTCACGAGTTACACAGGCCTATGCTGCCCACGCCCAGCTCAGCAGAAAAAGAGAACTGCAGTCCAAGACTGATGGATCCAGGCTGTACTCTCAGCAGAGAGCTGGGAGAGTCTGACCAGTAAGGAAACAAACAGCCATCCTTCCTACCCATCCCACTCTATCCTTCCACCCAATCCAAGCCCCCAAAGAGAAAAAACAAACAAAACAACAACAAATGCAGGCAATTGCACAAGAGCTGTATCATGAAGGCGAGGCCGACTGCAACAACTTCTGGGCTGTGCCCTGCACCTCATCCCAGAACACTGATTACAGAGCTGGAAACGTTACTCACACGCTGAGGCAGTCAGCCCCTCATCTAGGGCTGGTGCTGAGAAGTTTGACTAGGAACCAGCAGTCAACTCCAACACACTCATTTATAATAAAGGATGTGTATTAAACAAACTAGTCCAACCTTAGACAAAAAGTAAGAAAAAAATGTGACTGTCATTCTTCACTGTCCACAAAGGACCCTTATAGGCAAATCCCATGCATCTTGGATTTCGATAAATGGTATTTCCCCTCCAGAGAACACCATTACCAAAGAATCTCTTTTTTAAAAAACCCTGATAAGAAACCCTGCTATGGCAGGTGAGTTAAACCCGTGGCAGACATCTCTTTTGGGGATGATCAGACTGGAACATGGTATTTCACTGAGGCAGAGAGGTCTGCAGTTACTCTCTGCATGCCACATGTTTAACCCTAAAGAACGGAGGAATGCTCTCAACGGGAAAAACACAGCAGCAAATGCTGTGATACCAAAGCCACAATTCCATGGGCCCCTGGAGCCTCTCAAACTAAGCTGCCAGCTAGGGAGCTAACACTAGCTTTGGATAAAATGCAGCTCTGGTAGAGTAATTAATTTTTTTCTTAACTGGGATTACATTAATTTTCAAGGACTAATGGAGTCCAGCTGTAATAAAAAAAACTTGTGCATACAACATTATAAACACACACATACACACACACAGACCTATAAAAAGGATCCACTATAACAGGATATTTTTAGTTTCTACAATGCTGCACTAAAAATACAGCCCTGACTGATACATCATGGCAGAACTATTCTCTCTCTGTCCCTTCAGGAACAGTTTAAAACATTTATTTTTGTTTCCTTTTGCAATGGTCAGAGTAAAGAGAAAATAGCAACTCATTGATAAGAGGAAACGAGAGAGACATGAAAAATTGAAAACTACCTAAAAACTCATGGAGAGGTTTATTTTATTAGTTCTTAATAAATATCTTGCAGATTTCCTCAGGAAATACACCAGATCACATGTAAAATAGTTTGATACTGATGTCAACTGCATCAACATATGAAGTCTATTAGGGTGAAGCCGCAGCAGGGTGATCAGCGTGCTGAAAAACTCCACAGTACTTGGAAGGGAGGGGGGGATCTCACGGCCTTCCAAATTCTTCGAGAGGTAAAAAAGTCAGCCAAGACGCAGAGAGAAAGAAAAAAAAAAAAAGATCCCACATCCTGCTTTCAGCTGCCAGCAATGTGAAGTGCCCAGAGATTAATTCTACGTCTGGCCTGGAAATGTGACTTTAAAGCATGAGGGAGGGGAGCTGGGGGATGGGGGGGTTGAGGAGGAAAGAGGAAAGAGAAAGGCAGGCTAACTGAGGCTGGCAGCAGGCCACCAACCCCCTCCCAAGCCATGTTTCAATGTAGACAGAAGTAAACCCCAATAGACAGCAGCGCCTCAGCCTGCCAGGGCCTTACACCAGCTGCAGCGCATCTCGCTCTCTCTACTCAGCCCCAAGTGCAGATGTTCCCTACAGCATCACTTCCGCTAGACTTTCTTTTAAAGAAATAGCACACATATGTGGAGGTCTTTCCAACACTTACCAAAAGCACTTTCTTTGCCTTTAAGGGCCTCAAAGCAAGGGTGAAACTGAGCAAGTTTCATAATGGCTCAATGAGCTCTGTCCCAATCACCCTTGGAAAGGGCCTTGCATAGGCTAAATAACATTAGTTAATAGGAATCCTGTATAACAAAAGGCTAATATGCAAATTGACCGAACGGTGGAACGACCAGTTGCTATGATGCGCACTGACCACCAAGGGGCAGACGCTCAACTCAGGAGCTGCCCCCTGGTTGTCAGTGCGCTCCCACAGCAGAAGCACCGCTCAGCCAGAAGCCGGGCTCACCGCTGATGAGTGCAGTGGTGGTGGCGGGAGCCTCTCCCACCTCTGCAGCAGTCGGACTGCCAAAGGGTACAGGCCAGGCTAAGGGACCCCACCACACCGAGTGCACAAATTTTGTGCACCAGGCCTCTGGTTTCTTTATAAATTTGGCTTCCTATTGTCTTCAGAGGGAGAAAGAGGGCCCATAGTTTGGGGCTAAAACTAAAAGGGGGGAAAGTATGTCTAAGGTTTTTAATCCTGGTTTCTCAAAGCCGTCTGTTGTAGGATTACCATCTCAAAGGGGTTCTGAGGGTTTTATCATCATGGAACTTGCATAAGGCCGTCTTAAAAGAAAATTTTTAAAACAACTGAACATTTTACCAAGCACAGTTACTTACCTGTAGGAAATACATTAATTTTTTAAGAAATAAAGTTTGTGCCCAGCTGGTGTGGCTCAGTGGCTGAGTGTTGACCTATAAACCAAGAGTCACAGTTCAATACCCAATCAGTGGCAAATATGCTGTGGTGAGGTTTAATTTGTTAAATGTCTTTTATGCACAAGGTACTAGATGTAGAAACAGATTTAGAAGTGGTTATGTAATCTGTATGATATAGCAAATAACAGAACCAGAATTAGAATCTAGTTTTATCTAACTTCAAATATTTTTGTCATTATAATTTCTAAAAATGTTTATTACAAAAATATTGTGATCATTATAGAAAGCCACAAAAATAGAGAGAAAACAAAAGAGAATTTAAAACACCATAATTCCAAAATCCTAGAGAATTAAGATTGTTTTTATCACTATCTGTCAGTCTTTTATGCATGTATGTATAATATGTATTATTTTACAAAAATGTGACCAATTGCAAAGTTCATAAGCATGGCCTTCAGAGAACAGACAGACCATATTTTCAGCAGCAGACCCCATCCCAAAAGTCAATGACCTAGAAAATAGAAACATCATGACCTGATTCCCCACTCTGGGCAGCATACATCTGTTCCATCCTATACTGGTCTCTGAGTTCCTTAAAGCAAAGAAATTTCAATGATATCTCATTATACTCTGTCCTCCTGCACATCCCCAAGTCCAAGACAGTCAGGTGCACTGACTCACTCACCAGGAATGCTGTCCTCAGTACACTTTCCACAATGTTTACAAAGCCAAATCAGAGATTATGGGAAATACCTGTATCTAAGTGTCTCTGGTAGAGTATGATCCCATGCACTGGTGGCTTGTGGGCCTTCCACTGGCACAGCCTTACTCCCTTGCTCAATAGATGGTTTACTCCAAGAGCTTTTACTCCAAAATAAAGATGTATTTCCTCAGTAACATTCTGTGACACACAGATGATTCATTCATTAGTGAAAAGTAGGATAGCCACAAAGGCAGCCATGCTGCTTCCTCCCTGAAATAGCAAGACAACAGGACCACTCACCTATGTACCCATGTTAACTTCCAATCTGAACTATTCCTAGCGGGCAAGTTTTCACTCGAGGTGAGATGAGATGAGCGGTCAGACCTTGACAATGCAATCTATAATTACCCCAACCTTACCTTATTCAAAGTATAATGTATAAAAATGGGCCAATCTGTTGCGTAGGAACTTTTATAATGCAAACGATCTACTCTCACAATATGTTGTTGCATTAATTAAGCATGTAGGAGCTGTTCCTCACATCTCTTAACCTAACAATGTTACTGGAATTCCCTCCAGCCCATGGGAATGAAAATATATTTGCAGAGCCAGTTAAAAATTTCTCCAGTGGAAAGACCTTTTTAAGCTTAAGAGCAATGGAATAAACCACAAAGGGGGGGAAATGACATTTTTAACTATTTAAAAACTTTTCTACATAAAAAACATGAACATAATTAAAATAAAATACAATTAAGAAAATTATTAATGAATACAGAAAGGACTTACTGTATTTGCTACTTATAAAGCTCAAATAAATTGATACAAAAGATATTAGGCTGGATAGAAAAATGAGCAGAGTACAAAACTACACAGAATTATAAATGGTTAATAAACATGGGGAAAAAAGGTCCATTCTGACCAATAACCAAAGAAATGAAATTTAAAACAAGATAGGTTGGAAGACAGTCTAGCACAGTGATGGCGACCCTTTTGAGCTCGGCGTGTCAGCATTTTGAAAAACCCTAACTTAACTCTGGTGCCGTGTCACATATAGAATTTTTTTGATATTTGCAACCATAGTAAAACAAAGACTTACATTTTTGATACTTATTTATATACTTAAATGCCATTTAACAAAGAAAAATCAACCAAAAATATGAGTTCGTGTGTCACCTCTGACACGCGTGTCATAGCAGTGATGTCATAGCCTCACTGGTCTAGCAGTTCCTTACAAAACTAAACACAGCCTTACTATATGATCTAGCAATCACACTCCTTGGTATTTACAAATGAGTTAAAGTCCACACAACAACCTTCACACACATGCTTATGGCAGGTTTATGCATAATTGCTAAAATTTAGAAGCAACCAAGATGTCCTTCAGTAGGTTAATTTATAAATAAACTGTGACATATTCAGATAATGAAATACTATTCAGCACTAAAAAGAAATGAGTTATCAAGCCATGAAAAGACATGTAGGAATCTTAAATGCAAACTATTAACTGAAACAAGCCAATCTGTAAAGGCTACATACTATATGATTCTAATTACGTGACATTCTGGAAAAGGCAAAACTAGGGAGACAATAAAAAGATTAGAGGCTGCCAGAGGTTAGGGCA
>NW_006294069.1:3732521-3760006 GCF_000327345.1 Myotis davidii
TAAAGAGCAAGAGATCACTAATGTCAAGAGAAATGATATAATAGCCGAAGCCGGTTTGGCTTAGTGGATAGAGCGTCGGCCTACGGACTGAAGGTCCCAGGTTCGATTCCGGACAAAGGCATGTACCTCGGCTGTAGGCACATCCCCAGTGGGGGGTGTGCAGGAGGCAGCTGATTGATGTTTCTCTCTCATCGATGTTTCTAACTCTCTATCCCTCCCCCTTCCTCTCTGTTAAAAAAATCAATAAAATATATATTTTTGAAAAATACTCAGTGCTATTAAGAGGTGGTAACTGGACATTCTCAAACACTGCTGTAGGAGTGTAAGCTGGCACAACTTCTTAAGAAAGTAATCTAGCACCACATATCAAAGCATTAAGACTTCAGACCCTGCCCTGGCCGGGTAGCTCAGTTGGTTAGAGCGTTGTCCCGATATGTCAAGGTTGTGGGTTTGATCCCCAGTGAGGACACATACAAGAATCAACTAATGAACGCATAAATAAGTGGAACAACAAATTGATGCTTTTCTCTCTCTCCTTCCTCTCTCTCTAAAATCAGTTTTTTAAAAAAACTTTAAAACATCCTTTAACCCAAAAACTGAACTTCTAAAAATATATTATAATAAAACAATATGAAGTGCAGACAAAGGTTTTAGGTACAAAGATAATTACAGCATTATTTAAACTAGAAAAGTAGGGGGGAGGGAAATGTCCAAAAACAGGATAATGATTACATGAATGTTAAAATACTCATATGAGAACATTATTCAGCCATTAAACAAGTTTACAAAAAAATTTATAATGGAATACTTATATTAAGTGAAAAAAATAGAATCAAACATTTTCAGTATCCTTTCAACTATATTAAAAAAAACCTTGATATTCATAAATACATACAGGAAGGAATATCATTGCTGGGAAGTTAGTTTATAGTTGGTTTCCTCCTTTATTCCTTTAAAAATTTTGTTTTGTTTTATTGATTTCAGAGAGGAAGGGAGAGGGAGAGAAAGAGAGAGAAACATCAATGATCAAAGAGAATCATTGATAGCCTGCCTCCTACACACACCGAACTGAGGATCGAGCCCACAACCCACGTATGTGCACCGAATGGGAATCAAACCGTGACCTCCTGGTTCACAGGTTGACACTCAACTGCTGAGCCTCACTGGCCAAGATTTTATTCTTATTTTTTTAGTACTTTCCACAAAACCCAAAATGTTAAATCTTTTTTTTAATTTTTATTTACTTTCATATACAGGACAGCATTCCTTCAGTACGGTGACAGTAAAAATATGGTAAATGAGTAGAGAAGGAGAAATAAAAGAATATTTATGGGCAGGAAGAAAGGACAGAGAATAAATGATGAAAGATTTAGGAGACCAGAAAAAATTAGTATGCTGTTCTCAAAGAAATTTTGCTTTCCAGAGCCCCAAAGACATTGACTCCAAGATTAATGCTAAATACCAAGGCACATTTAATGTATTTTAATTTAATGCCAGGATACAAAACATGCATTTGGAAATTACATTTTTAGAAATATCACCTTAACAAAAAAAAAAAACCAAGAAAAGACAGTAAAATGAACAATGACCCAGATAACAAAAACCTCCTAGCCTTGTGATTCAATCTTCACTGCCCAGACTGATTTGCTGACAAACTTAATTATTGATCTGAACTCAATTCAAAACATATTAAGAACTTACTGCACACTAGGCACTGTACTGGATGCTCACAATACATCAGCAAATAAAACAGGTCAAGGATCCCTATCTTCAGGGAGCTTACATTCTTGCAGAGCAGTAGTAGGGGAAAATAAGTTAAAATATATGCACAGGCCCTAGCTGGTTTGGCTCAGTGGGTAGAGCGTTGGCCTGCAGACCAAAGGGTCCCAGGTACGATTCCAGTCAAGGACACATGCCTGGGTTGTGGGCTTGTTCCCCAGTAGGGGGCTTGCAGGAGGCAGCCAATCAATGATTCTCTCTCATTATTAGTATTTCTCTCTCTTTCTCCCTCCCCCTTCCTCTCTGAAATAAAAATATATTTAAAAATGTATATATGCACAAAAAATAAGTTACCTAGTATTTAGAAAATAAGTGTTATGAAAAAGAAAGTAGAGCAGGATAGGGGAAATCACAAGTACAGGTTGGAAGTGCAGCCTGTTAATAGAAACATCAGGGTAGGACTCATGGAGGTAACATTTAAGCAAAGACTTATAGGAGGGAGGTATTTATCCTACAGAGAGCTGAAGCCAGAGTATTCCAAGTATAGAAAACTGCTAATGCAAGGGTCCAAAAGTGGGAGAATCCTTGGCTTATCAGAGGAACTGTAGGAAGGCCAGTGTGTCTGAAGCAGAGTAAGGTAAGCCAGGGGGAGAACAGTAGTGAATGAAGTTAGAGGCAATGTTGCGGTGGTGAGGAGGGGGAGTTTCATGTAAAAAGGACTTGTAAAGACTATAGCTTTTACTCTGAGGGAAATGGGAAGCCAGTGGAGGATTCTGAACAGAGTGACACGATCTGATGCTTTTAAAAGAATCACTGCATGTGCACGTGTGTGTTTGTGTATCTTTGTGTTAGGAGGGTAGGGAGACAGGAGTAACAGAGAGATTACCGAGGAGTTTCAAGTTTTCCTGGATTGTCTTTCTCTTCATGTTTAAAAAGTAGTTTTATCTACAAAAGGTATTCAGGCCATGTTTGCAAAGAGGGTTTTCTCTTCCAACAAGGACTCTTGAAGAATGTGTCAATGGCCTGCAATTGTGTCCTTAGCAGGCATCTCAAAATAATAATTACCAAACATTTCTCTCTTCTCATTGCCCTGACATGAGTTCTGGGCATCACCCTCTCTCAGGGGAGAAGTGAAAGGAGTTTATGCAGTACCAGCAGTGATAACAGGATGACGTCACAGGTATGCCTCAAAGAAGCCTCCAGTGAGTTCACTCTGCAGTGATTTACTCTACCCTGCCAACGCCAGCTGGAGAAGGGATGAAGAAAGCTGACAAAACCTTAAGCCCTAGGCAGGCATTACAAGATCTTTCTCCCTCCAGTCTCCTACCAGCCCCTCCCCTCTTTCAACCACTGATCCTTGCTTCAGAAGCCAAAGTGTGAACAGCACGTGTCTGGATTTCAGAAACCTGCCCAGCAGTTGGAAATTCCCTGCAGCGTGTCAATTGCTGCATCTGCTGCTGGCACTTGGGGCAAGGAATCACATGGGCATTTTCTGAAATAAGCCCCAAGATGGGAATCTGATGTCTAAAGAGGGGACTAAAGAAGTCAGAAAATCCCAATTACAATAAATAAATTCCTAAATATATTACAACCTGTCTTCTAAAAAGGAAACTGAGACATGCAAACAAACCAAACAGCACGAAGAACAGCAGTAGTCAAGAACAAAAGCACAGAGCACCCTGACTAATGGAAAGGATTTTATGGGCCAAAAGGGTTCACCAGATATGTAATGTAATGTGACTGAAACTAGAGAGCACTCTATTCCAGACCTCTAACTCATACGCTCTTAGTAAGAAATGGCTGCAGGCCTCTCTCCCCACTCTCCTTGCCTTTCTTCCCCACCCAATTAGTCCTCTAAGCAGTCTATATACCTTGAACACCTCTTAGAAAAATCTAAAAAGGTGAACCCAACCCCACCTGCCATAAAACCCGGAGTAGAAAAAGGAGCTACTCTCTGAAAGAGCAGCCTACATGCTCTTGCTCCCTAGATACAGGTGCCCTAGCCACACTGCTCAGAGACTGAACTAAAAGAAGGCTAGAATCTGATGGTAAAAAAGGAAAAGGAATCATAGCATTTCCTCTAGGCAGACTAGGTACCTAGCATTATTCTCCCAATTCAACAACTAATTACTATGGAAAAAGTATTTTTAAAATCTTTTTAGAAAGCATTGAGGAGCTAGTTAATTAGAAAGGAATCCTCTGGTCAGGGATTGAATAAAAATGGGAAACTAGAGATATGTGTGGGATATAGCCAGGCTTTCTCCTAAGAACATTTGCGACCTGATAAACTTGGTTTCTAAAGTTTCACGGGTACAGCCAATACAACAGGATGCCCAAGATCTGTGCCATAAAGTTGGGATCCCACAGACCTACAGCCAAAGTATAGGACTGAATAAAAAATAACCCTTAGGACCCTGAGAAGACAGCTGGAAAATTCACTGTGTCAAACCCTGGGTCTGACTAGAAGAGAAAAAAATATTGCACTGAAAATATGGACTATACACTAGTCCTCAAAGGGGTGTGCAGTCTGAATTCATATTACCTGGGTGGTATAAAAACCCTCAAGCAGATATTTTAATTTAGAGAGGTTATTTTAAACTCACACTGGGCTGTGGACAACAGCAAACTTAAATCTTATCACCTTTTCACCCCGGGTCTCCAAGAATTCTCACTAATGGAATCCCACAGAAAATAAGCAGATTACAAAAAAAAAAAAATTTAAATTACACAAGAAAAATTTTAGAAGGTACATGAGACCAACCAGCAGAAACAAGATTAGCAGAAACTCACTTAAATGAACCCATTCATCATAGTCTCTAAAATAACAATGTTTAATATATTTTAAAGACATAAGAGACAAGCTTGCAAACATGTTCAGGGAACAAGACACTACTAAGAAAGTAGATTTGAAGAAAAAACTCAAAGCATCTGGAAATAAAAATTTATAATTAAAATATCAAACTCAGTGGGACATATTTAACAGATTAGATATAGTCAATGAAAGATTCACTGAACTGAAAGACAGAGTTAAGGAAGTTATCTGGAATGTAGCACACACAAAAAGAAAAGTCAGAAAAATGAGAGAGAGCTTTAAGAGACATTAAAGACTGAGAAAGGTCTAACGTAGGTCTAATCAGTCACAGAGGAGAAGAGAGAGCACGGGTAGATGCAGTATCTTTGAAAAAAAAGATGCAAATGCTAAGTATCTTCCAAAACTACTGAAATCAACTCATAATAAATACTTAACAGAAAGAATAATAAATATGAACCTAGACAAATCATTAAAACTGCAGAACATCAAAGCGTTTTTTAAAAGACCTAGAAAGCATCCAGAGAGAAAAAATGGATTACTGTTAAAAGAGAAATAATCACAACAGTGAAAGCCCAGAGATAGTAAACTATCTTAAATGGCCTGAAGGAAAATAACTATAACCTAGAGATCTATTACCAGCCTGACCAGTTTCTCAGTGGTTAGAGCATCGGCCTGTGGACCAAAGAGTTGTAGGTTCCATTCCTGGCCAAGGGCATGTGCCTCGGTTACATGTTTGATCCTTGGCTCTGGTCAGGGCACGGGCAGGAGGCAACCAATTGATGTGTCTCTCTCACGTTGTGTTCTCTCTCTCTCTCCCTCACTCCCTCTCTCCCTCTCTCCCTCTCTCCCTCTCTCCCTCTCTACCTCTTTCCTCCCTACCTCCACTCTCTCTAAAAAAAGAAGTCAATGGAAAAAATATCCTCAGGTGAGGATTTAAAAAAAGAGAGAGAGAGAAAGAAAAAATAGAGTTCTATTACTAGTGAATACCTGTAAAGATCTTTAGGAACAGGAAAAATAAAGCTTTTCAGACAAATAAAAATTGAAAAACTGTGTCATCAAAAGAGCTTCACTAAATAAACTCTAAAGAATATACTTAAGGCAGGAAAAAAATGATATCAGGTTGGAGGGTCTGAAATGCTAAAGGAAACTTAAAAAATGGAGTAAATACATGGGAAAGTCTAAATAAACATTTACTGGTAAAATAAAACAAAATAAAAACAAATAAAACAAAAATAAAAACAGTAATAATTTGTCCTTTAGAGTTTAAGAGGAAAAGAATAATTAAAATACATGACAACAGCAGTAGCCGGTTTGGCTCAGTGGATAGAGTGTCCGCCTGCAGACTGAAAGGTCCCAGGTTCAATTCCAGTCAAAGGGCACATGCCTGGGTTGTGGGCTTGATCCCCAGTAGGGGGCGTGCAAGAGGCAGCCAATCAATGATTCTCTCTCATTGATGTTTCTATCTCTCCCTCTCCCTTCCTCTCTGAAATCAAAAATATATATATTTTAAAAATAGTAAAAATAAATAAAATACATGACAACAGCAGCATATAAATTAGGACAATAAATGGAAAGAGAATGAATAGAAAGAATTTAAGCCTTCCATGGTCCCTGTATTATTTAGGAGGAGAGTGAAAATGCTGAATAACATTTTTTACTTTTAGCAAGACAAGTATATATACTTTAATTCCTAAGGTAACCATGTAAAGAAAAAAAGGGAACTAGAGTGTGTGTGTGTGTGTGTGTGTGTGTACGGGGGATGGGGGGGTGGAAGGGAATGGAAAAAAGTCCAAAAGGAAGAAAGGAAAAAAAAAAAGAAACAGAATGAAAAAATACTGGGGAAAAATATTTGCAAAACATTTATCTGATAAGGGGCTTATCCAAATTATAGAAATAACTCTTAAAACATAATAAAGACAACTTGATTTTTTAAATGGTCAAAAGATTTGAACAGATACTTGCCAAATAATATATACAAATGGCAATTAAGTACATGAAAAGTCACTCATCATCCTTAGTCACCTAGAAAACACAAAACCAAAATGAAATAGCACTGCAGTCCCAGCTGGTTTGGCTCAGTGGATAGAGCGTCGGCCTGCAGACTGAAGGGTCCCGGGTTCAATTCCAGGCAAGGGCACATGCCCAAGTTGCAGGCTCAATCCCCAGTGGGGGGTGTGCCAGTCAATGATTTTCTCTCATCACTGAGGTTTCTATCTCTCTCTCCCTTTCCTTTCCTCTCCGAAATCAATAAAGATATATATAAAAAAAGCAAAAGAAATAGCACTGCATATCCACTAGAATAGCTAAAGTAAAAAAGATGGACAATACCAAATGTTGGCAAGGATGCAAAGAAAGTGGAATTCTCAGACACTGCTGGAAGGAATGTAAAATGGTTCAAACACTTTGAAAAATAGTTTAGCAGTTTCTTATAAAGTTAAACATTTACCATATGACCAAAGAAATCCACTCCTAGGTATTTACCCAAGTGAGATGAAAACATATGTTTGCAAGACACTCATACAAAAGTTCATGGCAGTTATATTCACGGCAGTTATATTCAGTTATATATAGAGGTGCAGTGCACAAAATTTGTGCACTTGGGGGAATCCCTCAGCCCAGCCTGCTCCCTCTCACAATCCAGGAGCCCTCAAGGGAGGTCTGACTGATGGCTTAGGCCCGCTCCACACAGACATCCTTAGCATTGCCGTGGAGGCGGGAGAGGCTCCCACCACTGCCACTGTGTTCACCAGCCATGAGCCCAGCTTCTGCTGAGTGGCGCTCCCCCTGTAGGAGCACACTGACCACCAGGGGGCAGTTCCTGCATTGAGAGTCTGCCTCCTGGTGGTCAGTGCATTTCATAGTGACTGGTCATTTCGCCATTAGGTCAATATGCATATTAGCCTTTTATTATATAGGATAGCCCAAAAAGGGGATTAAAAATGGCGACGGAGTAAGTGGATGCTGCCTGGACATGCTCCCAGAACCAAACCGGAATTACAACTAAAATACATAAAAGCCCCAAACTAGAAACAACCCAAATATTCCATCAACAGGTAACTAGATAAACAAAACTGTGGCATATCCATACAACAGAATATTATACAATAAATATAAAAGAATGCAATATTGATAACATGTAACAACAACATGAACAAATCTCAGAAACATTATGCTGAGCAAAAGAAGCCAGATACAAATGAGCGCACACTTATGATTCCATTTATATAAAACTCTAGAAAAGACACATCCAATGCATAGTGACAGAGAGCAAATAAGATTTCCTGGAGCCAGGGATAGGGATGGAGATCAACTGTGAGGGGCACAAAGAGAACTTTTTGGGATGATGAAAATAGTCTGTATCTTGATTATAATGATGGTTACTTAAGTATATAAATTGGTCACATGTATTGAAATGCACCCTTAAAATGGGTGCATTTTATTGTATATAAGCTTTACTTCAATAACGTTGATTTAAAAAACTGAATGGTATCTATATATATAAAAGGCTAATATGCAAAGTGTCCCCTCAGGAGTTCAATCGCTCGCTATGACATGTGCTAACCACCAGGAGGCGACGCAGAATGAAGGCAGGCCCCAGTCAGCAGCCAGGGAAGGAAGGCCCCAATCAGCCCTGATTGCCTGCCAGGCTAGGGACCCTACCCATGAGTGAATTTCGTGCACCTGGCCTCTAGTAGTATATAAATCCAAATATACAAACAATTCTTTTACCAACTGGTCATGAACAAACATTTTCCACTGTGAGAGGGAGTTTCCTCCTTGCCCATAACAACAGTTAATATGAACCCAGAAAACCTTGATTTGCCCAAATTGTATCCTTCGGCTAGCTTCTTACCTGTGGCCCACTTGAGCCTCAAACAACTTGGGAGAATTCTGATTCCGCCACATTCCTCATCTGTACTTTAATCCCTCTTCTAGTCTCAGATCAGATTCAAAGATCACTTTCTTCATCAAAGAACAATGGCTGCTCAGATATGGGATTTGGGGTGCTTGCATTGCTGATCTGTCTCAATTAAGTCCAGAGAAGTTTTTGTGTCTTCTGATATAGAAGGCTGGACACTTGAGGCCTGAGTGTAATTTACTAGCTGTGCAAACTTACATTACTTAACCTTTCTGATATGTTTCTCATCATCTGTAAAATAAGACACAAAATATCTGCTCACCTGTCTCAGAGGGCTAATAGGAGAAATCAAATGAGAATTCACATATAGCAACTAAAAAATGTCATTAGATATAATCACAGTGTTGTTCTGTTGTCATTATTGGCCACTACCTCTGGAAGCTACAATTTTCCCCAGACCAACATTTAGTTGGTTAGGGTCCAAAGTACAACTTACTCCCCTCAATCTCTATCCCTAGAATACACCAGCTCCCTCTGTGTATTCAATGAACATATCAAACCTGAGCCCTCTATAAGCTACACATTCCGAATTCTATTCCTCAGGAAAAGCTTAAAGAGAGCTTAGAAAAGGCAGCTGGGAATCCTGCTGCCAACATTCCACCCAATTCGGTCTCTTTTTCAGAATAAGTCCATCCTGGAGCAAAAAAAAAAAATCAAATTGAGAAGCTATAAAATGGCAACAGAGATGAAGTATCTAGTTCACATTAACTTTTGGGCAATGATGGGATGTTGCATTTCTGCACTGTACACAGAAGCAGCCATGTACATCAAACCACACTATTACCTTGGGGCAAAAACAGACATTTCTTCAATTGACATGATAAGAGGCTTAATTATTGGTATAAATGAATTTTCTCCTTTCTTTAGCTTTTCATAACTGCTTCTCCTCCCTAGACTAAAGTAACAGATTCATTCTAAAAACAACATGGACCCTGGAATCCAGAATTGGGTAGGCCACCGACAAACTTTACTATTTCTTCTTTTCCAGAAAATTCTGAGGGAAGGAGTCTATGCTAAGCAGCCTGTTGATAGTTACATCTTGCCCCAAGGGACAGAGGGTATAGCTGAAGGATGCACCTTCCCCAGGCCTGCTTTCTAAAGCCTAGCCTCTTCTGACCTTTGAAACTATTTCTCACAAAATGTGTTGGCCAAGCTGACTCTCTGTTAATTTACTCTGAAAATGAAGGTCAGGCAGTGCTAATTACCTGTAGAAATCTACCCATGGATCCTTGAGGAGAAAAAGCCCAAGGGTTCTACCACCAGAAATACAGAGGAGGAATGAGAGGGCCAGTTTATGCAGCTAAACTCAAGCTTAACCTCTTATGAAAGGTGGATTTCCTGTACAACTATTCTGACAAGCAGAGGATTAGGCACTTCATACATTCTGCTTGGGTAAGAGACTCAGACAGAAGTGAACTGCCACAGAGGAGCAAATCGCTTTACTGAAGATCTCTAAGGCGGCTGCGTGCTTAAGACAAAGAAATTTTGGTTGTGAATGGAACTTCCCAACTCGAGTCAACCTGCACATACAATAATGCCATGTAGGTGTGAGGTCCCCACACATCTGAGTTAAGCTCTATCGGTCCCTTATAGACAGCTACGATTCTCTATCTCTCTGGAGAAGCACATGTGGCACTTTACCTCCTGCAATTCAGGATTACTAACCAACCATAAAAGCAAGCATAAACGATTATGAAAGGAATGCCAGTCTAGCCCTGCCTCAATCCCAGCCCCTAAATGTTCCCTAAAGGCAGGAAACACCAATGGCGCACATAAGAAGTGTCTCTTGGGTGCCCTCTTGCTGCCACCAGGGCTTCTCTGCAAGGCTGAAATACAGCCCTATTCTATGAACTGGTAGAGGAGGAAAAAAGGAGGGCCAGGGCACAGAAAAGGGAAGTTATTCCAGTGGTGGCCAATGAATAACATCCAATGATTTATAGGAAGTATAATCCAATAATGCAGTAAAATAAAACAGTGTGTGCATGAGATGGTTTTGATTCCAGGAATTATAAAACATATTTTTTAAAAAGGGAGAGAGAGCAAGAGGGGAAGAGAAAAACGAAGAAAAAGAAAAAAAGGGGGGAGGGCAGATTGGAGCAAATTGGGCACAGATGGGGGATGCAATGGGCTTTTAGTGATGCTCTACCACAAATGTTGCTTTAATTATTCCTTTTCAAAAACTAGAGTTTTATTTCCTTAAATTACAGAATTTTTTAAAAATTAAAATTCTTGGCATGCTTGTGGTTTAGATCAACAGTTCATCCTCCAGCATCACATCAGCCAATCAGATGGCTACTGAAGTGTTAAATGCTGAGGCACGTGGAGAAGGCCTGATTTCTCCCTTCAGGCTTGGGAATGCCATAGAGTGATTACCAATTGTGACATCACTCTGGGAACCACCTATCACCACCACAAGATAATGTTGGACATAGGCCAGGTAAAAAACATACTATTCAATGAGAGCTGGCTTGCCTTCTTCACCCATACATTCAATAATTACTGAGTGCCTAATAAATTCCAGGCACTATGCTGAGGGACCCCAAACATCCCTCAAATTTATCTGTCCCCAACCACTTCACTATAGAGTACTAGGATTCTAGATTCTTCATAGTCCCACTAATGTGGGATTTTTGCATAGGGTCCATTCATTAGAGGAGGAGGTAATAGCTCCCCCACCAATAGCTCTGAGTGTTAAGATCACTGCTGAGACTAGAAAGTTTAGTTGGTAAAATGATGTGGCATAACTCAACTTATTGTCTCCTAAGGGCAGAGGGACAAATATGACCTCACAACCTCTGCCTCCCTGAGCTCTGGGGAAAACTACAACCTAGGAAAAGGGGAAAGATGCCTTTCTCTCACCACCATCTAAGCTTTTTCCTCCATTTTGTCTTGTGAGGTGTCCAAAGCTTTTAAACAGTTCTCTGTCTCTCTTGACAAGGAAAACACATCTGAAAAGTAATAACACTAAAGTGATAGTATCATTATAGGTAATATGAAAAAAAGACAGTCCCGCCAAAAACCGGTTTGGCTCAGTGGATAGAGCGTTGGCCTGCGGACTGAAAGGTCCCAGGTTTGATTCCGGTCAAGGGCATGTACCTGGGTTGCGGGCACATCCCCAGTGGGAGATGTGCAGGAGGCAGCTGATCGATGTCTCTCTCTCATCGATGTTTCTGACTCTCTCTCTCTCCCTTCCTCTCTGTAAAAAAAATCAATAAAATAAAAAAAAGACAGTTCCTCAAGGTTAACACTGAACACACACACACAAATAAAATGAATTCGGGGTATCATAAAGGACATATGTTTTAGTAAGGACATCCCTGCTGCTCTCCAAATCATATGCTTTAGGACAGCTGTGGGCAAATTACGGCCTGCAGGCTGGATCCGGCCCGTTTGAAATGAATAAAACTAAAAAAAAAAAAAGACCGTACCCTTTTATGTAATGATGTTTACTTTGAATTTATATTAGTTCACACAAACACTCCATCCATGCTTTTGTTCCGGCCCTCTGGTCCAGTTTAAGAACCCACTGTGGCCCTCGAGTCAAAAAGTTTGCCCACCCCTGCTTTAGGACCACATCTACAGGGAAAGCCCAGGCACAGATTGAGAGGACCTCGACTGCCTTGGGGACCACTGATCACCTCTGCTTCATGCTGGAACGTTCCTTCTCCACAGAGTCCAGGAACTGACTGATGCAAACACCCACCCAGAAGGATATGTCCAAGAAGGAATGGAAAGAAAAATGATGGCCCAGATGTTCTGTAACTTGCACTGACTGCCAAATCACCACAGACCCCAAGCACCTGGGAGGGCCAAGCAGCGTCAGGCCCTTGCTTCCTGGTTTCAGACAGTCAGGGTCCCACAGCTGGGTGGCTGGCGACTCTGACAGCAAGCAGAGTGGCCTGGAGAGAAGACTTTAGAAGGGCACTGGCTGACAGGACTTTGGGGCTGAACACTCAGGGCTGATTTATCACTTCCTTACTCATAAAAATGTGATTCAAACTGCTGCTGATTAGTGAAGGATTTAAACCTTTACCCTCTCCCCAACCCCCTTCCTTCTCCACCCCCGGCACAGATGCTGCTGCTCAGCCACAACACCCCCTTCTTGCCACTGTCCATGCAAGCACAGCACAGGGGCCCAGAGAAGATGACTCATATGCTGGGAAATGGAAAAGTGCATCTTCCCACCAACCAGCCCCGCTGTGTGCTCTGCTCACCCCTCTCCCAATGGCAGCCCACACAGTGGGGTCTGGACGGCCGCCTCAGCTGCACACCGGGTACTTGGCAGCATGTCCACAGACAGAGCTCTCTGTCCTAGTTGAGTGTTATATCCTGTGGCCCAGGCTGTTTATCCCCGAAACACCCTAGGAACTTCTGACCACCTCATATCATCCTCCTCTTGGCCCCAGTTGCCTCACGGAGGTGAGCATCAGGACAAGGCCAGAAATGAGTAGCAGGATCTCAGGCACAGGCTTTGGCATGTCCTTCCTGGCTAGCAGGTCCTCATACAACAACCATGGAGAAGAGTACTAAAAAAGTTCCCTGGCCTCAACTGGGGAAACCACCTATTTCCTTCTTTCTCTGTTCTCACCATCTCACCTTCGTTTCGTCTGTATCTTTTCACCTTTACTAAACAACAGCTACAAGGAAAGGACTCACTGGTGGCCTACGAAAAAGCCAAGGTGTTCCTTTTCATGGAGCAGGAACTGCTGACAACAGATGCTTCACAAGCAAGAGCCGCAGGTCCTTTACATTCACACCTCCCAAGATTACAGGTCACTTGATGCTAGAAAAATACCTTGGCCGAGGCTGCAGCTCTGTGACAGCAGCTCACTGAACTCTGTGGGTTGAGGTTAGAGGAAGGCAGGACAATGAATAGGAGGGCACCTCAGGAGGCCTCATTTCCTGAGTCCACTGAGCTTCCCACTTGGTCGCTAAACCAGCAGAGTCATGAAGAAGGAATCAATCTCCTGCCCCTTTGGACTTCACAGCCTTACCAGGACAGAATTGACAAACTTTATTTCCTCCTTCCTGGAAACCATCACTGTCCCCCAGGACAGCATGCTTCCTCGGAGCTGTTCTCAGGAATAATTAGCCAAGTTCAAAATGGCACCTCAGCCTCTGCATCTTGCCTTCTGCTGGGAATTTTAAATGCTGTAAGCAGCCAACTTGAGCAGAGAAGATCAGATATGACTGAAAACCCAGACAGACTAGCAGAGGGCCTTACAGAGTCCCAGGAAGAACCAAGTTTCAAGGGAAATTGTGGCATACCCACTCATCAGCAAGCTAATGTAGAACCCTCAAAAATAAATGGGAAGGAAAATAAATCAATTTCAGAGTGAGAGAAAGCACCAAGAAAATGTGCAATAAGACCCTGGCCGGGTAGCTCAGTTGGTTATAGCATCATCCTAATATGCCAAGGTTGTGAGTTCGATTCCCAGTCAGGGCACATACAAGAAGCAACCAACAAATATATAAATAAGTGTAACAACAAATCAATGTTTTCTCTTGCCCTCCCCAATCAATTAACATTTTTTTTAAAGAAAGGAAAAAGTGCAATAAGAGAACTAGTAATAACCTGTCCAGAAACACCAGGTCTGTTTTACAATGGAGTCTCCATGGGGCAATTCCTATTTTTTGGCATTTCAGGTAATAACCTTTCAGCCAGGAAACCAAACTTCACTCTCTGTCAATGCTTTAAAACGATTTTTTTAGCATCATGGGACAAATCTCCCTTACAAACAAACACAAAATAATGTTATTCCTATATTACGTATTTCCATCAAGTTAAACCACATATTCTTACCTAGATGGGAAGGGGGAAGGGGTAGGAGGAAGAGGAAAAGGGGAAGAAGGAAGGGGAAACAGGAAAGGGAAAGGGAAAGGACAGGATCCTGGTAACAACATCCTTTGGTTGTGACCTGGTCATCAGAACATTTAAAAATCCTGCCAATGAGCATCTCTCTGCCCCCTTCCACCCCATCCCCTGCCTCAAAAAACCTCAGTGTTCCAAAAAGCATTTCAGAATACACACCAGTATGTTAGCCAAACTCTGGGCCTGGTGATTTTTGTGCTTCCAATTTGAGTCACCAAAGCTCATCAATTCTCTGTTCTTACTCCCTGGCAGGCTCCCACAAGGGATATCCCACAGGGAACTAGACTTTTCCATATTGAACAAACAGGGTACATGAGTCCAGAAACAGCTATTCCCAGTCCCTGCCAAGCGTATGGTCTCTGCGATGAAACATTTCAGCAATGCCTCTCCCCTGGGAGAGGCTCTGGATCTGCAGACTCCAAGAGGCCTTGCTGCTGCCTTTAGCATGGCCAGATGTGCAACAGCATCTCTGGGTTTGCAAATTAAGCTCTATACCCATGATTCCCTCCTTCCATCCCACCCAAGCACTAGAGAGTCATACAGATTTCAGAGAGCAAATAAAGGATGTGAGAGGCAATGGTGGGGAAGGGTGTGCGTGTGTGCGTGCGTGCGTGTGTGTGTGTGTGTGTGTGTGTGTGTGTGTGTGTGATGGGGGTAATTAGTGGTATGGTAGCATAGAAAAAAAAAAGCTATATTAATCTTTATCTGTCTAGGTAAAGAAAGTGAACACGCCTTACCTTTCAACTGGGAGTTGTGTACAGCAAACATGTTGATGGTCATAAGCTGCAGCATGCGAGTACTTCCAACAGGAGAGGGACTATGCTGCAGCAATACCTGGAACTCCTTGAGCACCTTCTCAGCCACTGCAGGGAATGTCTCCATCCTACAAATACACCAGCCCATCAGTGAGGGACATCCCCAAGAGCACTGGTACGTGTACACACACACACACACACACTCTCTCTCTCTCTCTCTCTCTCTCTCTCTCTGTCTCTCTTTCTCTCTAAAAGCAGACAACTAACGCATAGGGTGTCTCCTTGCTACTTCCACAAACCTTCCTACAATCCTAAGATTGTGGACAAATTTAAGAGAAAGAAGTGTTCGAGGTTTGGAAATAAATCAGCTCAATTTTGGATAAATTGCTATGAGTTATTATGCTTTGGTATGTTATTTCCTAACCCTTGGCAATAACTGGATTCAGGCTGAAATGAAATCAAAGTTTCTCTCTGAAACAATTGGTTTTTCTAAATAGCAAACAAATTTCCTTTAAGCTTTAAGACCTACATAGTCCCCAAACTCTCTGGTTCACAAATTTAAAGATTCTTTACTCAAGGCTTTACTTCAGGAAACCAGAAACAGTTTTCTGCTGCCGTCTTCTCAGGCACTGTCTCACCAACTGTTCCACCTGAGGGTCTCATACTTCCCCTCGAAGAATGTTCAGACTGAGGGCCCCAATGATCTGTTTCAGCCTTTCCTGTGTGCTGTCCTCCTCACTCTCACAAGACTCTGCTCATCAAGGTCTGCATGTTTTCAGGCCAGTGGAAATATAATGCCCTGGCCAACTGCCACTCCTAATACAGGAAGAGCCTGTAATGTAGGGAGGTAGAAATCTAGCCAGTGACCTAGGGCTCCTAAAGAGAGGTCATTCAAACCGCTGACTGCCAAATGTGGCCACTGGATCCCAAACAGTGGTGCATGCCTGGAGCTCCTCTGGCAATAGGAACAAACCACAGCTGAAGTTGTCAGAAAGAAAAAGCAAATTCAAACTTGGTGCTAGAGAGAGAAGCCAGGCGCATTGAGCCTTAGGGCGATGCTGAACAATTCGTGGTCAACAAAGTATCTTTTATCCATCCTCAACGCCCGCCCCCTAACCCCCCCAAAAAAATGTTTGTAGTGCACTGGGTGAGGAAGAGCTTCAGGCTGGATTAATAAACAGCTTCTGAAAAGCCACAGGAAAGGAAATCCTTCTCAAAAAAGACAAAACAGTTTCAAGTCCTAGAGAAAGGTGCTTCTAGTGTAACCCAAACCATGATCCTTTCCCCACTGAGTAGGACCCTCCCCAGGTTAGCAAACTCCAGAGATTTCTGGCATTTTGGCAATCTTCATTCATTGCCCTTGATGGCAACTCTTATTACTGACCTTCTGATACCCAGAAATCATGCCACAACTATGGGTCAATTACAGTTTATATTCCAGTTTCCTTCTCTGCTGAGCTGTCTTCATTTTCACTGGCATAAAACATACCATGCATTTGCTCCCACCTCCCCATATGCCATTTCAAGTGCCCCATCCCCCACAAAAAAATATAAAACACACACGCACACACAAAACCCACCAAAAAAACCCCTCTTTTTCCCCCTCTAAAATGTTTCAGAACCATTAAAACTCTTGGTAGGTTTGGAATGGCAGAATGATATGTTTGGAGCTGGATTGGATCCATTTTCCCCATGGGCTATAACAAAGGTTTCATTTTAAATCCTGACACTGTGCAGCACTCTTTCTGGTCGGAGGTGGGGAGGGGGGCTAGCACTTCTCATTACGAGAATAGCAGAGTTCACTCTGCTTGAAAAGCAGCCACACTGGGCAAGTTTCAGAGCCATGTGTCTCCGTGTTGAAAGGCGGTAGAGAGCCAACACAGAACGACATGACAGAGTGTCACGTGGGACAGTCTTGCTTCGAAGCTGTGTCTGAGGAAACCTCTTCCCTGGGATGGGAATTGAAACAGATCCATTAACGCTCCCTAGGTCAGACTGGGGTCTGAAAGGAGCACCAGGCCAAATGTCCACATCTTCTTTTTTATTTGTTTGTTTTCTCAATCTTCCCTTCGCCTTTCAACTCATTCGACATCGACGAAAGAAAAAAAATCAAATGAAGTTAGAATAACTTCAGTTCTGAGATATGAGGGAAGATGGATCTACTCAGACAAAATCACTTTGTCAGGAAGTAACTGAGGGACATGCAGATAAAAGACTCTTCCTCAGAGCTCAATAATGGGGCTTCTGGTTCCCAATTTTGTAGCTAAAATGTTATCTGATTTTGGCTTCAAATTACCATAAGTAGTTTTTTTTTTAATATATTTTTATTGATTTTTTACAGAGAGAAAGAGAGAGAGAGAGAGAGTTAGAAACATCGATGAGAGAGAAACATCGACCAGCCGCCTCCTGCACATCTCCCACTGAGGATGTGCCCGCAACCCAGGTACGTGCCCCCGACCGGAATCGAACCTGGGACCCCTCAGTCCGCAGGCCGACGCTCTATCCACTGAGCAAAACCGGTTTTGGCTACCATAAGTAGTTTTATGTCTTCCTCTTTGCTCCACCCCCATATTAAAGAACAAAAATCATACTAAAACTGAGATAATGACAGAATACAACTTATGTTTAGAAACAACCCACAAAATAGAATTATGGTTTTGATGGATAGATATGTAAATATGTAAATGCAGTAAAAAGGTCTGAAAGATAATATAACCTGATGTCCAGTGTTATCTCTTTGGAGAGCACAGGGGCTTGGGGAAAGCTGAAAGAAATTTTGGCCTTAGGTATAATGTTATGTTTTTAGAAGGAGATTTTATATATTACTAAATAATTGTTAGCCAAGATGCAGCAATAGCAGTAGCAACAGAGGAGGAGGAGCAGGAGAAGAGAAAGCATAAAAAGATGGTAATTTGCTCTGGCCGGTTTGGTTCAGTGGATGGAGCATCAGCCTGCGACTGAAGGGTCCCAGGTTTGATTCCGGTCAAGGGTACATGCCCGGGTTGTAGGCTTGATCCCCAGTGGGGGACTTGCAGGAGGCAGCTGATCCATGATTCTCTCTCATCCTAGATGTTTCTATCTCTCTCTCCCTCTTCCTTCCTCTCTGAAATCAATAAAAATGTATTTTTTTTAAAAAGATGATAATTTATAACAGCAAAAATTGGAAGTAGCCTAAAATGCCCAGTTACAGCTACTGGTTAAGATGGCACATCTGTAAAATTTAATTTTATTTCTTAAAAGTTATATTAGATTTCTTAATCATGTTGGTAAAGTTTTACATATATTAAATGGAAAGTTTTAAAGTAGTTTAATCTTGAACCCTTTTGACACATATTTGTAAAAATAAATGTGTGTGTGACGTATATAGAAAAAACATAAAAATATACATCCAATGTCAACAGTGGATAATTATCTCTGGATAGTGAGAATATGGTTAATTTTTTCTTTCTTTTTGTTGGGTTTTCTAAATATTTTATGTGATTTACAATAAGCACTATGTACAATAAAAAGATTTCTCCTACAATGCATACTACTGACTTTTATAGAAAACAATTATAATTTTACAAGTATATCAAAATACAAACATTATATTTTTAACAATTCAAAGTCCAAAATAAATACATCAATTTTTGAATTCCAAGAGATCTTGAAGCAGTGCAAATAGCATGATGAGGCAAGCAAGTGAAAACTAAACTGGTAACTTTAACCAACACAATAACAGGAAGCAAAATTATTCTACTTATCACAAATCAAAAGGCTATAGCAGTGACGGCGAACCTTTTGAGCTCGGTATTTGAAACCGTAGTAAAACAAAGACTTATATTTTTGATATTTATTTTATATATTTAAATACCATTTAACAAAGAAAAATCAACCAAAAAAATGAGTTCGCATGTCACCTCTGACACGCGTGTCATAGGTTCGCCATCACTGGTCTACAGGCTGCTGGCTTCTTGACTTCCCTCAGTGGAGTCCAAAGACAGGTCTGATCTGCCTGCCTCTCACCAGGAAAGCAAGTGTCTGTTAGGAGGCATTCTACACCCCTGACTGATTCCTCTTCCTGTGCCTGAGAGGATTCTGCCCCAATCCTTTAAAACTGCAGAAGATACAGTCATTTTCAGGCTATGCATTTCACTGACTTAAGAGACTGCTTTCTGGAATGGTCTCTAGAGACACCTTATCTCATTTGAATGGCAGTTTTAAGAAACCAGTTTTTCAGACAACATGGAATGACTCAGACAGTGACTAACGGGGCAGGACCCAACCTCTTAGATGCTAAGGAACACAGCTGAGATAGACAACATTGTCTTCAGAAAAGAATCAGGCTTCCTAACTCTTCTCAACTTCTTAGTTTTAAAAAATTGAACAAGACAAAAGCAACCCAGTAGCAAACAAATAAAACTAAGCTGAGTGACAAGGGAGACATGAGAGGAAAAAAATCACAGTGCTACAGAACGTAAGGACTGGAGTGGACCTGGGGTAGCTTCTACTTAAACAACTGATAAGGAAATCGAAGCCCACAGAGGCTCTGACTTGTTCACTCTCAAGGTCTTGTAACTAGTCAGTGGTGAAAAATAAGTTTTTTGGCACTTGATTCCATCTAACACTCCTCGCCTCTTTTTCACTGGATGCTGAGAGTAAGGGTTGCACACAGTAGGCATTCAAGCATATGCTGATGCAATTTGCAATGCTGGGCACAGAGAAAATGAAGATTGGAGAGCAACATTGGGCTTTTCTCAAAAGGCAGGCCAGACAGTGGATGTGTCTTCAGCTGCTCCCCATTACAAACTCCTCACTCTTAATTCGTTTTCAACGCCTCCGACATTTCACATCTTCTTGGTAATTAGGCAACAGTCCATGTTGTTGTGTGTGGCTTGGGCTCATTGCTTTTCTAGTCTTACAGACTTCTATACTTTTTTTTCCAATAGCAAAGTTTTTACAGTTTCTGCCTTCCAGAATAAACATGGGACTCAATTCTCTTTCACCTCCAGGGGAGCATAGGAAGAATAGTCATCAAGGGGCTGGAGCGCCTAGACTTTACATACGTTCTCCTCATGTGAACACTACCATAACTCATTTTTTATGAAGGTGCAACTAGACTGGCCTTATCTTTTGCCAAGAGAATATGTTATATGCAGGGATGGAAGAGATACTGAAAAATAAACTGGACCACAGCAAACCATCTCTGACAAATGAGATAATCTTTAAAGGATTTCAGAAAAGAAAATTCCTGAACATCTTCTCTGTGAAATTTTCTTACACCTAACCCAAATCTCTCCAGCTGTAACATAAGCCTACTTTCTCTTGCTGTCTTCCCACAGAAATCAAAACTACCTGGTTATAACTCTTTTATAGTTAAACACAGTTAGGGGAACAAACAGCTGTCTTTAAATAAACCTTTTTTTACCTTAACTTTTTCAAGATTAATTTTTCCTCTAGAAATCATTTTCTAGTTTTTTAATCATTACTGTGATTCTTTCTCAAGCCTCCTCCAAAAATATATAAAAATAAATGCGAGAATTTTAAAAGAGGGGAAAAAATATTAATGCCTAACTTGACAAAAATATATTCTAAATATTCCTACATTCCAGACCAAGATTTATAACTTCTTTAGTCCCAAAAGTCTCTAAAAAAACTAACAAATACCTAGAGCAGTGGTTCTCAATCAGGAGCAATTTTGCCCCCAGAGAACATTTGGCAATGTCTGGAGACATTTTTAATTATCACAATTGGGGCGGAGGGGGGCACAATGCTACTGGCATGTAGTAGGTAGAAGAAGCCTGGGATGCTGTTAAACATCATACGATGCACAGGACAGCTCCCTACAACAAAGAATTATAATGCTCAAAATATCAATAGTGTAGAGATTGAGAAACCCTGACTTAAAGCAACATGGTTCATGAAAATTTAAAGAACAAACATGAGAAAAGGAGAGGAAAACTGAGTGAAAAGGTAGTAAGGGAAAGAAAGATTTAAAAATGAGAACCAAAAAAGATGATAAAGTGATAAAGAACCAAAGTAGCTATTTTAAGTGCAACACAATAGTACTTCCTGCTATAAAATGATACTGATATCATCTTGCCCACTTGAAACTGCAGCTTTACATTCCTCACTAATAACTGACCTGGGTCTACTATAACCTACCTACTAGAATACGAACTAGATCCTTCTCTCCAATCTTTCACAGTCTATCCATTTCTGTAATGATTCACTCATTCATACAACAAATATTTACTGAGCATCTAGTACATGATAAGCACTAAGATACAACACTGTTAGGCAAAAACTCCTGCCAAAGTAGAACTTATATGGGGGTAGGAGAGGTAGTGAGAGGGGAGCTAATGATGCACCTAGTTTACTTTTCCTAAGTGAATCTCCTCACACTTATTTCTATTAATAGGGATACATCTATTGGCAGTACTCGTTTCCCAAGTCATTTAAAGACTACCTTTGTGATAATCATCACTGTCACTCTTATCTATGTTTGATAATAAATGAATATGTAATAAGCATACTTTCTAGTTCAACATCCATAGAACAATGTTTCTTCAAAGCAGGACAAAGCCTTTCAGCCTCTCCCACTAAGAAAACCTTCTAGAGCATTAGAGATAAACTTACAAGGTTATGACAGAAAGTGAAAGGAAAACACTGACAACAGTGAGATCTATAATCCGAAACAAATCACCTCAAAGGGTAGCTTACAATAAAACCTCCAAGTCAGAAAACATTAAAATGCAGAAGAGCTCTCTAAGAGCGCCGCCACCTAGTCCTCTCCGAGACGGAAGAGGCACTCAGCGCACACGTGCTCTGGTGTGCAGGCGTTAGTCAGGCTTTAGGATCGCTAGTTTTATACAGTGGAAAACAACTCTGATCCACCAAAGGAACACTCAAAACTTGATCTCTGTCCAGGGATTTAATGGGTGAAGTAACAGGGTTTTGCACACACAGCACCTTCCCTGAGATTTATATGTAAATCCATGGGAGATGGTGAAACCTAGAAAAGTTTTAGCATTTACTGAGATCAGCAATATGGTACAGAAATCTGAGCATAGAAGGAAGGGGGTATGGTTCAGGAGGAAGAGAAAATGTTGGAGGGGAAAAATAAAATGCTACTCTTCTCTTTAAGGGAAAATGAGTGGACAGTATTCTTCCCAAGGAGGACCCTTCGCAGTTGGACCCAGGAAATGAGCATGACTTCTTTAAGGAGCTCCTAGGTGGCTGAGATGGAAGGCAGAGGAAAGAGAAATCCAGAGGGATTAAGGGTGGGGGGTTAAGAAAAGACTGTGTTTAAAGGGGGCTTTCGTAAAGGTAGAGAAAGAGGGATGACATAGGGATGGAGAATCATATTTCCCAAACTTCATGAGCAAAGTAGGAGTGAGTGAAGGGAAGAGAAGGTGGAGGCCTCTAAGAATTCACACCCTGTGCCCTCAGTTACAAACACAGTCTAGTTGCTAACAATATTAAATTCCAAAATGACTTGTAATGTAGGAAAATAAAATAAACATCCTGCACACTTACCCAATCCGGGTAAACAGCTTCCCATGGGCATGGAGAAAACTGAGGATGAACCTTTTGTTCAGCTGCATGGGAAAAAGAGAGGAGAAAACAATTAAACTTTCCCCAGTTTCCTGTTACTGAACAGAGTCCCTAGTGACACAATAACCTGGCCAGGGTCTAAGGGGTGGGCACTAGGGATGTGAACCAAATAGACATGCCCAAACTCTCACACAGACCCAGGGCACATGCCCAACAGCTGCTGCTCAACTGAGCCAACATGACAGCAGCCGCAGTGAGTGGATAGCACCCTCTGCTGGCAGCAGTGCCTGTGTGCAGGGAATGAAGAGTTGAATCCCAACTAAGCTGAGTGGAAAGATGCCTGCAGCTCTCTGAAATCTGTGAGCCACTCTTACACCGTAATGATGGAAATGAAACACTGACATGGACAGGGATAATAGTGATTTTGGATAAGTCCCTTATCTTATTCATGAGTTGTTTTTCTTTCTAACCAAGAAGGCAGGACTCTTCTTTAGTAAACAAGGATAAAGTAACCCACCACTAACTACCTCATCAAATTATACTTCTCCATCTTTTAAGATTAAAGTTCAATTTCAAGGTCTGCAGCTGAAAATTCAAGTGTTTACAGGAGGCCAGGTTTGAAATAGGCTGGTGGGGACAGTAGTAATCCATGGCTGGTCTACTCTTTATGGACCCAGGATTATCATTTCTTTCCTTTTTTTTTTTTCCGGTCTTTTAAAGAAGAGCTGAAAGCTGGGTTTTTATATGAAATCCTCTAGCTTTTAAATGTTGGCTTCCAATTAAAAAAAAGAAAAAAAGTAAACATTAGGCAAGCCCAAAACACAAACATGCCAGCCACATCTGGCCCATGAAGTAAAAATTTACAATCTCAATTCCATGTTCTAGAAAACCTACTGCTATTAAAACTGAGGGAAGAGATTCCTCTGAGCAAAACAAGGGTGGAAATTTAACTCCAAAGAAAGCGGAGATAATAAAAGATCAAATCTTGTTGTCATCTTCCCTGGTCTCCTAGAAGCAATATGCTCAGAGGAGTCAAGAATCTTGATCTCAGGGGGTGATTAGGGCAAGGAACAGTCCAGCACCTCTGGATACTTTGCCCAAGAAAAAAAAAAAACTCTTTTGATTTACTCCCTTGCAAAACACAAGGCCAATCAAGTTATGACCATTCTATCTATTTCATACAGAAGCTAGGTGTGGGAAAAGGAGTGCATTCTCACCCCACCAATGGCTTCAACAGCAAATTCTGCATACAAACTTCAATCTTTATCTTTGTTTAAATGAATTACATTTAGTCAGCAATACTATATCAAACATTGATTTCTAGTTAAAAAGCTCTAGATGCCCTAGCTGGTTTGGCTCAGTGGAGAGAGCATCGGCCTGAGGACTGAAGGGCCCCAGGTTCAATTCCAGTCAAAGGCCATACCCTGGCTGCAGACTTGATTCCTAGCCCTGGTTGGGCCGTGTGCAGGAGGCAACCAATCGATGTGTCTGTCACATTGACATGTAAGTCTCTAGATCTACTAGTAAAGAAAAGTGGTGAAAAACATGGATATTCCTGTCAAATCTCTGCCATTTACCTGCTAGGGGATCTCAGACAACTGGCTGAACCCCCGTAAATTTTTCTTTCTATACATGGTGATAACAGTACCCATATACTGTTGGTAGCTTGAGATAAGGCAAGTATAAGCATGCTTGACTTGTTGTAAACACTCAGTTGTTAGCTGAACATTCTATCCCAATGAGTGATAAAACAAGTAGTAAAATGTTAACAACTAGAGAATCTGGGTAAAGGCTATATGGAAGTTCTTTGTATCATTCTTAAAACTTTTCTACAGATATGAAATTATTTCAAGATAAGGTAAAATATCTATTCTCTCTCTATTCCTATTTTATCCCTTTCCCCACAGCTGTCAATCATAAACTGGTTAACTCATCCATTACCAGGAGAAATCCTTCACAATCGGTTATATTTATACATACAGGATACTTTGATAGAAACAAAACAATATTAACCCATCTCATTCAAGGCAATTACCATCCCCTAAGCTACAAGGCAGCTCAGAAATTTAAACAACTTAAACCAGTAAATGGAAGAATTAGAACTTGAACCTAAGTCCTCTGATTCCAAAAAATTCTCCTTCCCTTATATTGCATCTATCTCAGGAAGAGAACTGGTGAGCTTTACTCATGAAAGGCTGATGAAAAAATAAGAGCAATTAAAAAGCAGCTCAGGCCCTAACTGGTTTGGCTCAGTGAACAGAGCGTCAGCCTGCGGACTGAAGGGTCCCAGGTTCAATTTCGGTCAAGGGTATGTACCTTGGTTGAGGGCACATCCCCAGTAGGGGGTGTGCAGGAAGCAGCTGATCAATGTTTCTAACTCTCTATCCTTCTCCCTTCCTCTATGTAAAAAATATATTTAAAAAAAAAAAAAAAGCAGCTCAGTTTTACTTTTAAGTTTTCCTTACTTATTAGATAGGAAACTCATACTATGTGATCTACAATGCCTCCTAGAGTAAAATGAGAGCACTCATTGTCTGTTTCTGAATATCGTGGTTCTATCTATACTTCCCCAAGATCCTTCCCTTAGGGCAGGGGTTCTCAACTTGTGGGTCCAACTTGTAGGTCGCAACCCCTTTGGGGGTCGAACGATCCTTTCACAGGGGTCGCCTAAGACCATCGGAAAACACATATATAATTACATATTGTTTTTGTGATTAATCACTATGGCTTTAATTATGTTCAATTTGTAACAATGAAAATACATCCTGCATATCAGATATTTACATTATGATTCATAACAGTAGCAACATTACAGTTATGAAGTAGCAACAAAAATAATTTTATGGTTGGGGGTCACCACAACATGGGAACTGTATTAAAGGGTCGTGGCATTAGGAAGGTTGAGAACCACTGCCTTAGGGTAATAGATGAAACCCACTTAATTACCTGAATTTGCACTGGCCATTATTGTATTTTATTATATGTAGTAGAAAGTGAATTTCAATGCATTTTGTTTCTACCAGTGAGCATAAAGGGAATCTTCAGGAACTTTTCAAACTAGAGGCAAAAATACATTCTCTCTGACCTTAGTTAATAGAACCACTGCTTTATTTTTAGTCTGAAAGTATCTGTCACCCTAAACATATAGTTGACTTTTGAACAACATCCTTATGTTTTTCTTAGTAACTTCTTTCCTGGATTATTTTATTGTAAGAATATAACAGTATTACATATAACATACAAAATAGGGTATTAATCAACTGTTTATGTTATCGGTAAGGCCTCAGATAGTTAGTAATTAAATGAGTCAAGCAGGCTACTAGTAGTTAAATGAGTCAAAAGTTACACATGGATTTTGGACAGTGTAGGTCATCAGGGCCCTTGACACCCACATTGCTCAAGGGTCAACTGTTTTGTTTTAAATCACCAACAACACTTCAAGTAGGAAAGGAGTTAAAAATTTAGATGCATTCTAGAAAGAGGAAATAAGGCATGTTATATTGAGAAAGATTTGTTAGACATTGACAATATGGGCCTAATCAACACTGTATATAACAATATAAAGTCTTCTGTTTTGAAAAACCTAACTGATACCAAGTCCATAATAAGGAAAGTCTTGTCTTATTTGACCTTTCTTCCCTCTCCAACACATCATAGACTGGCTTTCATTTTTGTAACTTTTTGTGGATTGTTTTTGTTGTTGTTGTTTGTTTGTTTTTAGAGAGGAATGGGGGGAGGGGGGACATCATCAATGTGAGAGAGAAGCATCAACTGGCTGCCTCTTGTGCATACCCTGGACCCACAACCTAAGTATGTGCATTTGGGACCCTGTTTTGCCACTTTTTGGAATACGGGATGATGCTCAAACCAACTGAGCCACACCAGCCAGGGCATAACTTTTTGTTTTTTAATAATACACTCAGATGGTCTCACTCAGGTAGAGAAAAAAATATTACTCCTCAAATGATGAGACTATTTGCCTCCAGACCTTTCTTGTACATTTACATACTACTCACCAGAAACTAAAAATGCTTCTTAGGTACAACCCCGAGGAAGTATGCTATAATTATTAAAGGGCTCCTAACTCTTTAAGTTCAAAACCAAGTCACTATGTATGGACTCCTGAGCCTTTTGTACCACCTAAAAGCAATGATCCAAAGAGACACTAATGGCAGTAGCTGGATGGTTAAGTCTCTAGACCAGGGGTGGGCAAACTTTTTGACTCGAGGGCCACAATGGGTTCTTAAACTGGACCGGAGGGCCGGAACAAAAGCATGGATGGAGTGTTTTTGTGAACTAATATAAATTCAAAGTAAACATCATTACATAAAAGAGTACAGTCTTTTTTTTCAATAGTTTTATTCACTTCAAATGGGCCGGATCCGGCCCGCGGGCCGTAGTTTGCCCACAGCTGCTCTAGACACTCACTATTATGTCTGTCCTGCCATTAACTATGGGATTATGAGTAAAATGGTTTACCGTATTTGCCGGCGTATAAGACGACTGGGCGTATAAGACGACCCCCTAACATTTCCACTCAAAATACAGAGTTTGTTATATACTCGCCGTATAAGACTACCCCCTCTTCCGCACACCTTCCACACACCAAATAAAAGGTAAAACAATATCAGATTTGATTTTAACATTTTAATTTATATTCAAATGCTTATGACATGCAGGAAAACTGTCACAAGGCTGTATGTAATCAAACATATACATAAAACAGTGCAAGTTTATTACCGGTAAACATACCGGTAATTCACTAAAGAAAACACACTCTATAGACTGGTACCGTAGATGCTTCTCAGGAACACAGGCAAGCAGCCCACAACCTAGAGGGACTGTCAATGATAGAAGTAAGATAACAAATAG
>NW_006294069.1:3760293-3764855 GCF_000327345.1 Myotis davidii
TGAAGGGGGCTGGCATCGGGAGGCCACTATGGCACGGGGCAAGCACTATGGGCAGTCTATCTGAAGTGTACCTGGCGTATAAGACGACCCCCCACTTGGAGGCATATTTTTCAGGGCCAAAAAATCGTCTTATACGCCGGCAAATACGGTAGGTTGCTCCTCAACTGTAAAATTTAATTTCCACCATTGGCATTACCTCACTAACTCCAAGCTGAAAGGACAAAAATAGATAATATAAACTTAAAGCATTTTGAAGAGTAAATGTTTTATGCAAGCCCTGGTAATTATCACTCTAGTGCTTTATGAACTGTGGAGCAAGGAAGGAGAAAGAAGCTGCGCAGAGGTAAAAATATGACACAGAGGAGAAGATTCTGAAATACACCCAATTTTCATTCCTAAATAGTTGCTTTTGCTTCTAAATAATTGTGTGTAAACTAAATTTCTAAAAACTGAATCACTTTAAGAATAGTAAGAGTATTCAGTATTAAAGGGAATTCTAATGTGCATTTTTAAAGTGTTTTAGGGAGTATTAATTATCATTCTCTAATTAATCTGTCCAGAATATTTCTTTTTATATCAAGTATTTAAAAACACACACACATACATACACATATTTAAAAAAAACTTTGTTTTTAACAGGAGGTTCTGTCCTCTTAGATGAGACCAAATTTCAATGGTACCTATTAGTAAATGTCTGGGACTTTCAGAACAGGCAATCAAAGCCCATTTATCATCTCCCCTAAAGCACTGAGATCACAGGGTAGAGGAGAGTGAGCACAGAGGTTATGCTGTTCACCTTCATCCCCATGCTCCTATGCCAGGCAGAGTCAAGAGCAAACCAGAAGACAGGGTCTCAAATGCCAAGGAACTTATAGTCCAAGAACAAAAGATAAAAAAATAACATACCAACTTGCCAACTCCCCATTTATGTTCCAAAACCTAAGACAAGGCCTGAGGGCTATGAAGGTGCCAGGAGCACTGCATTTCCCTGTCTCTATCCCTCAGCCAAAAAAAGTCTTTGTGAGAGATGAGATCTAAGATGATAATAAAAGCCCGGCCTGTGTGGCTCAGCGGTTGAGTGTCGACCCAGAAACCAAGAGGTCACCAGCTCAATTCCCAGTCAGGGCACATGCCTGGGTTTCGGGTTCAATGCCCAATAGGGGGCGTGCAGGAGGCAGCCAATGGATTATTCTTTCTCATCAATGATGTTTCTATCTCTCCCTTCCTCTCTCTGAAATGAATAAAAACATATTTTTTTAAAGTGTGTGTGTGGGGGTGGGGGCCATGGAGGGGTTTGCGGAGGGAACAACCTGGCAAACAAAATGTGGGAACCCTATCAATTAATCAGTAATGCAATAATCATTTAGTAGAGATAAAAATTATTCCTTAGGACTTTCAGTATTCCTCTTTCTAGGATATAAAGAGTCACACAGAGGCTGAAGTAAATCAGGAATGGTAATTACTCCTCACCTTTAGTTTCTCCACCCCTGAATTGTTCTGGGCAGGATGACAGCTCAATTAGCTCTAATTAAGCACAAGTTTCATGTAGAGATGTCCTACTTAGACAGCTGGATCTGAGCCATGTGAATTCAAGTGTAAAATATGCCTCTTAAAACCACCTCTTCCAACTAATGCACCCCTTGAAACCACGGCTCTCACCCTCACACTGCAGCTTAGTGCTGCCTCAACAAAGTCTTACATTAAAGCAATTTACTGGCTATTATTTCATTATCTCCCCTACTTAATGCCAGCAGACTGGAGGGAAATTGGGCTAAATGTCAAATCAGCAGTCAGTTCCAGAAAATCCAGCCAGCAAGCAGAAGGACAGCCGAGCTTAGAGTAGCCGGCAGGCTCTCAGGAGGGAAACTGGCACTAGGTAAAGAAAGAATGGAACCACAATTTTGTGACTGTTCTATATTTATTGTTCATTTGTTTGTTTGGAGGGAGAGAGTAGGGTAGAAGAGTATGATCAAAGACTTACTGATCTTAGAGTGGAAGATCTAGGTTCAAATTTGGTTATGTCATTTATTTGCTATATAACTATTGGCAAGTCACTTCATCTTTTTTAAAGAATTATTGAATTTACTGGAGTGACACTGGTTAATAAAATTATATAGGTTTCAGGTGTACAATTCTACAACACATCATCTGTATATTGTATTGTGTGTCCCCCACCCCAAGTTCACCTCATCTTTCTAAAGCTGTCTCAACTATAAAATGAGGTTGAGTGAGATCAGTTCAGTGATTCCATAACTCTGATTGTGTGTGCATCACAAGAGCTTTTGTAAAAAATAGATTCCCCGTCCTACAGAATCAAATCTTCGGGGGGGGGGGTGTTGAGGACTGCAAATCAGCATTTTTAAAAGGTCTCCAGGTAATTCTGAAAAACAGCCAGAATTGGGGACCACTGGGCTAGATCATGGGTCAGCAAACTATGGCTCAAGGGCAAATCTAGCCTGCTACTGTTTTTTTTGTTTGTTTGCTTGTGTTGTGTGTGTTTTGGTATGGCCCATGAGCTAAGAATGGATTTTATATTTTTTAACAGTTAAAATAAAAAATCAAAATATTTCATGACCCATGACATTTAAATTTCAGTGTTCATGAATATGGTTCTGCTGAAACGTTTGTTTACATCTGTTTGTAGCTTTTTTAAAAAATATATTTTATTGATTTTTTACAGAGAGGAAGGGAGAGAGATAAAGAGTTAGATACATCGATGAGAGAGAAACATCGATCAGCTGCCTCCTGCACATCTCCCACTGGGGATGTGCCTGCAACCCAGGTACATGCCCTTGACCGGAATCAAGCCTGGGACCCTTCAGTCCGCAGGCCGATGCTCTATCCACTGAGCCAAACCGGTTTCGGCTGTTTGTAGCTTTTTCCCCCCTGCAAAGGCAGAACTGAATAGCTGCAGCAGAGAATATATGGCCCAAAAGCCTAAAAATATTTACTATCTGGCCCTTCACAATCAAGTTGGATCCCTGTGCTAGATGACCTATAACACTGGCATCTCAAAAATGTTTTTACCTGTGCAACACTTGAGAACTGCCTACCACACACATGTACTGGAATCAGCAATGATTCTCAAGGGCATGAAGAGTGAGGGGTAGTATGATTTAATAGAAACCCCATTTCCTGGATATTCTGATACCTACCTACCTACCTCCTACCACCTCAGGAGAATCATCAATCCACAGTGTTCCTTACAATTCTAAAGGCCCACAAACGTATAATTCTACCTAAATCTAACCTTTCTTGCCAGCTTCTGAGTAAGCAACATCCTATTCTATGATAGCAAAAAAACAAAACCCCACCAAATGCCAAAAGACTACTGCTCTCAAAGATTCTGAACTCAAATATGCTAAACCCTACAAAGAAATATAAATGGGATGCTCCTGGTTTTCACCTTGGAAGCCACTATGAGGTTAAGTGACCAGGTGGGAACAGAACATAATTAGTCCAATAAAGGTTTCACTTAGGACTGAGAGCCTCTGAACATTTCCCAAAACATCCCTAATCAAAGGAAAGTGCCAGATTAAGGTTTATGAATCCCTGTGCTGCGGTCTGACAATCTATAGCAACCAGTACAAAAGTGCCACCAGTTTAGCATCTCAAAGTATACAGAAGAAGAGAGAAAGTTCAGCCAAAGGACAACACTGTTGCTCTGACTGGGTTACTTTCTGAATGACTCTTCTTTCTGACTCATCTTTCTCAGGGCCTGGGAACTCTCATGCCCATCCACCAAAAAGTAGGGGAGCTGGTATATCCTGTGTCTGAACTGCACAAAGTAAGAGAAGAGGAAATGGCTGAACCTTCTAATCGGTAATCATGTGGGCAACCAGAAAATAGTTCTCTAAAGACACAAACACAAATTCAAACCCATCTTATAAATGAATGGGTCGACAGAGGGTGAGAAGAACCCCATTCAACACAAACTTACCATCTTCTGTGTACATGACACTGTGCACGAACTACAGACAAGGCAGAGATAATCCCTGCTCGACGGATGACACAATTAGTATCAAGACTGAGGAAGTACAGGATGCTGTGTATTTCCACAACAGGAGCACCGAGATCTCCAAAGGAAGAAACCCTTGAGTTGAAGCCTGAAGGTTGAGTAAATTAATCAGTTGGCTTTGGAGAGAAGCAAAGGGAATGGCATATGTGATGGTCCCAAGAGTGGTACATTACAGACTGGCATGGCCAGGAGGGAGAGTCTGCAAAAGGGAGGCTTGAGAAATAAACTGGACCAAGTTGTCAAAGTCCTTGTTAAAGAGTTTGACCTTAAAGCCACTGAAGGGTTTTGAGCAGGGAAATTACATAAGAAAACCTCCATTTAAAAAAGGACATTCTAGCCCTAGCTGGTCTGTCTCAATGGATAGAGGGCTGGCCTGCAAACTAAAGGGTTCTGGGTTTGATTCCAGTCAAGGGCACATGCCTGGGTTGCAGGCTCGATCCCCAGTAGGAGGCATGAAGGAAGCAGCCAATCAATGATTCTCTCTCATCACTGATGTCTCTCTCTCTCTCTCTCTCTCTCTCTCTCTCTCTCTCTCTCTCTCCCC
>NW_006294069.1:3764988-3776272 GCF_000327345.1 Myotis davidii
AAAAAAGCCCCTAACATTTTTCTCAATAAACCCACAATCTGCCTGATTAATAATAAGGAAACAGTTCTTCAAAAGTCAAAGAATGTGTGTGCCTTCAATCACACACTATCATCAAGGGACTGTGCACTGTCCAAAAAAAAAAGTATCTGAAAACTTACCCTCCTTCCTACCCACCTACTACAATACAGGAAAACCCCTGACTCTCAGGAAAGGGAGGGGTAAGAACTAATCTAAGAACCCAAAGGAGAACAAAGCTTCAGTTTAAGAAAGATGTGGTCACAAAGGTTTCACAAACCACTCTGCTGTGGGCACCAAAAAGCAAATAACCAGTACAGGGAGCTCTGGCAAACTCGTGTAAGATTTAGATTTAAGCAAGGCACCAAATAAGGGAAGGATTCTGGTGCATCAACTCCTAGAAAAGTGTTTCAAGTTAAAAATGGTTATTCAGGTTTGGATGTGAACTTCTGTATCTGTTCTTTATCAACAGAGGCACCTCTACTTCACTGGCAGCTAGCAGCAGAAAGCAAAGAAAACTGTTAGAATACACATAGACAGCACGACCTGGTACAGCCTGGCATTTACCTGGACACCGAAGACAAGGCTATAAACGGCAATGCAGAACTTGTGGGATTCCACATCCCAACTGGAACCAAGCATCTCCAGGTACAGGCAGGCCGTGATGTCATTTTCCCCCCAACAGCCAGACAGTTCAACATTGAGGCTGAAAACCATAGCACTTTTGGTGAGAGTCAGTTTCACTGTGACTGGAGCTTCCATCTAGTTTTTTATCAGTCATATCTTTTCTATGCTGGTTCCCAGACCCAAAATACCTAGTTCAAAAGACACAGTAAACAACTTCAAATCTCTTTGATTCAATTCTCCTTTTCATTCTCCCTATCCTCTCTCAACAATGAAAATTAATCTTAGGCATACCAGAAAGCAGGAAAACGGTGCTCCATCCCTGCCACTATTACTATTAAATGTATAAAAAATTTGAGTTCAGAGTTAAAAGGAAGAACAGAACAGAAGTGACACAAAATAAAAAACCAATCACTCTGCTGGTTACCCACATGTTTGTTTGTGACAATTTATCAACCTGTATGGCTGATATTATACACTTTCCTGTGTGTATAGTATACTGTAATTAAGGTAGGGTGTTTTTTGGAGCCTGGGCCAGCCTTTCCTACTGCTCCACAAAAAGTCTTTATTCTATAACCAATACTCTTTGTCCATATGCCCTAACCTCTACCAAGATTCTAATTCTCATGTGGTAGAAATGAAGGTGCCCTAACCGGTTTGGCTCAGTGGATAGAGCCTGGGCCTGCGGACTCAAGGGTCCCAGGTTCGATTCTGGTACCTTAGTTGCGGGCACATTCCCAGTAGGAGGTGTGCAGGAGGCAGCTGATCGATGTTTCTCTCTCATCGATATTTCTAATTCCTATCCCTCTCTTCTTCTCTGTAAAAAATCAATAAAATATGTTTAAAAAAAAAAAAAGAAATGAAGGTGACTGCGCTAAAAGTTTGGGGTCCCACCTGGGTGCTGAAAACAATGCTAGTGTTAGGTACCAGATCTGTTGATTGTATAGACCAGTGGTCGGCAAACTCATTAGTCAACAGAGCCAAATTTCAACAGTACAACGATTGAAATTTCTTTTTTGAGAGTCAAATTTTTTAAACTTAAACTATATAGGTAGGTACATTGTTATTAACTTAATTAGGATACTCCTAAGGCTTAGGAAGAGCCACACTCAAGGGGCCAAAGAGCCACATGTGGCTCATGAGCCGCAGTTTGCCGACCACGGGTATAGACTATATTCCTATTTTACAGATGTAGAAAGAAGAAAAGAGATTTAGAAAAGTATGCATGGGGAGAGGGGAAAAAAGGAATATAGTAATCCACAATATTATTGTCCTTTGTGACTCCTAGTCTGCTATAGTCACAAGGGACAACATCTCAGGGCATCTATTAGTGCCTTATTCAACCTTTTCATATATGTCACTTCAAAGTATTGAAAAAGCCATATTGTTTTACAGATCTGTCCAGAAGTCTAAAAGAAAATCTGCCAAAGAAATTCCTGAGAGAGAGTGTCAACTGACTTACACATAGTTTGCTTTACAAATTAGGACTAGCATCTCAAAGATTTGTAGCACAAGTCAGCTCAAAATCTCATTAGACAGAATAAGGTTTTACATCTTTACCAAGAAAATAACAACCCTGAAAAATGCAAATCCATAGAGGGTACGATCCCAACTCCTCTTTCCCATATGCTTCAGTAACTGTAATCCTACTGTGCATGTGAAAGGCAAAAATAGGACTTATTGCCAATGGTTACAACACAAAGCATAACTTATTCCTAAGCCAAGCTGGGCTTGGCTCAGAAAGCTTCCCAGAATGATGGAAGGCATGACTTTAGGATGACTCAACCTTTGCTAATGCATAAAATAAAGCAGAGAAGGACTATTTGAAGGATACACTTCTAGGCTTGGGCCAAATCAAAAGCCCAGAAGTATCAACTTTGTGATAAATCTTCAGTTCCAGCTGAATAATTAGACAGCATCAATATGGACATCTGTACTATGGCCTAAGATAGTCTAATGATAGACTCTTGGCTAGGAATCTCAGAAGCAATCACTTGCAGTTTTTAACCACACCATTGTTTTTATCCATGTTATTCCTTCTGCCAGAAAGTGTGCTACCCACATTGAACTAAAGAATTTTTTCATCCTTCAAAACTAAGGATAGGTCACCTTTCTAGGTAGCCTTCCCTATTCATCTGTATTACCTCTGTACAATGTATATTATTTCTATTATTACACTTGTAACACTTTATTGCAAGTATTTATTTACATATCCGTTTTTCCTACTAGACTATGAGTTGTGAGTATCTTTGAGGGAAGGACCAATACCATTTTATGTGCAGTGACTAGAATGATTAACATATAAAGGTATTCACTAAATATTTATGGAAATGACCCAAATGGGGACAGGGAAAAGCTTGATCCCCTCAGAGATGACTAGCTGCCCTGAGAAAGAGTTTTTACAACTGAACAAGCAAGAGGGAAAAAAATGACCATATGAAACTATGAAACCACTTAGTTAAAGCAACAAAGTTATATACAAGATAAAATAAATTAAAAATGAGAAAGAGGAGCCAAAGAGTAAGAAATTAGAGGTCATTATTAGTAAGGACACTACATAAAATGCATGCCAGGAAGTCCTTTACACTTATTAAAGGAAGTTACAAGTTCAGCTCTAACCACTGGAACAATTAAAATAGAGAATTATTCTACATGACAAATTCACAAATGTACACAAGGTTTAAAAAAAAAAAGCACAACTATCTCTGATACTAAAAACAGAAATTCCTCCTAAGCGTTTCCACGAAGAAGATACCATGTAATGCATATAGCAACGATTCCCTAGGTCTCTTTATTGTTATTTTTCTTAATATAGGCTGATGACCTTGGACCAAAGTACAACTCAGTCAAAGCAATACTACTAGAAACCAATATATCACCTAGGTAAACAGTTCTCTAACAGTTCCAGGCACAGATGGCATGAGAAGAACCATAACAGGAGAGATGCCTAGTGATTCCCATGCTCAATAAATTTTTGCATCAGTGGATAGATGGAAGACAAACAACTGGAAAAATCACTGAAGCTCTTAAAAATAAAAATGTGTAGTAAATACAATTTATGGAAACTCAAGCATCAAAAGGAGTCTTAATAGTATTTTAAGCTCCTTCTGGTCTAGAGAGTCTATATACTAATACTTGGGAAAATAAAACTAAGCAGTAACTTCAATATTAAATATTTATGAGTAAAGTGAAAGGCTTCCAAGAGGGGAAAAACCCGGAGTTTTCCCCTGGAGCCAAACAAACAGTCTGCCGACTGGGGAAAGATCACAAGCCAAGAAAACGACTATTTCACATTCTCTATCTTAGCCCAAACATTGAATCCAAGACAGTGAAATAGAGTAGACAGATGCAATTGTGGAACCTGTAAGAATAGAGAGGGAATGCAGAATGATAGAACTACAAATATGTCTCCCCCAAGAGTATGGGCAGAAACAAAAACCAATATAGGAAATTGGTGAGAAAGGCAACACGGGGAAAACAAAGGTCAATGCAGTCTCTTACCCCACACAACAGGCAGTATGTTACTATATAAAATGAGCTGCTCCCACAGACACATCACCTCACTACTCTACTCCTTCCTATAGCAGTTGCAGATTGAACAAGGATCCAGTGTAAGGGTCTCATTCATATTTAGAAGGCTCTTCACAGAGTAGGAGCTGGGTCCTAAGGGACGATTTATAGTACACCCTCACATACATTCCAGTTGGCTAGAACTCAGCAGCTGATTGCTCCCTTGTCTAACTTGGTAAAGAGCCAAAGGAGGACTTTTTTTCAGTCAACTCTCCCAGGCTGGAAACTCTCTAACCCCAGAGTTCTGGCTTAAGTCTGGATATCAGGTTATTCACGAGATGCCAAAACTACGTCTTTACATTGGCTTTAAACAAGTCTCTCAAGTACACAATACAGATTCCCACAGATCTCAAAATCATCTGGTCATTAAGGCCAAAGATGGCCACTTGTCCTCATATACTAGTAGAGAGGTCATGCTTTTCAAAGCATGGGCAACATCAAAACAAACCTTTCATCAACCTCAACAATTCTTGAAATGGGGGAACAAGCAACAAATATACTCATTAAATGGCCCCCTTAAGACCATTTTATTCTAGACCCTACTGAAAACTCTCTCTATTCCTTTAGCGACTCGAATACTCTCACTATGATTGATCCCTCTCTCATGAAGAGCTGAATCCCAAGTCTGTTTCTCTCGAGGAAGAAGGAAACCTTAACAAGGTGTGTTGTGTTTTTTTTTTTCTCTCATCAAACTCCACACTTAATAGTTCTCAACCAGAACTGTACTGCCCCTCCCAGGAAGTGCTTGGAAATGTGTGTGTGCCACTACTGGCACCTAGTGGGCGGGGCCAGGAATGCTAAACATCCTGAGGTGACGGGTCCACAAAATGAAGAACTGTCCCCCAAAAAGGCAGTTATGCCCTCATTAACAATTAGTGCCCTAAATGAAGGACCTCCACATTAACTATCTTCACCCTTCCCAGCTTCTAGAGCAGTAGTGGGTAAACTTTTTCTGTAAAGGGTCAGACAGTAAATAGTGCAGACCTTGTGGGCCACATATATGTGTTTGTTATATGTCCTTCTTTTTAAACATCCCCTTATGTAAGAATGTCATAAACCAATCTTAGGTTGCAGGTCACTGGCAGACTTTATCTACATCTATTCTAGAGCATTACCTCACTCAGTACAGCCTGTTTATATTGAGATGTTTATTAAAATAAAATATGATGGAGTGTATCATATACACTCTAATAATGTATATACTACAATTATAAAGAACACAATAAGAGCTTCAGAATTTAGTCTTAAAAGATAAGAATTGGGACATATATTTGACTTTTAGTCAATTAAATGGTTCTCTCATCTCTTTTCCTTGCCTATGCTTGTCAGTCACAACTTTCCTTCTGACTTTTCATTTTCAAACGTGTTATTGGAAAGAACACAAGCAGTCTTACCCTCTCCCTGAAAGATATATATTACTTCCTATTCACCATGCGTGCCACTCAAAAAGTCTCTTTAAAATTCTACTGTTAACATTTTTTAAGATGTCTAAACCAAACCAAAGCCTGGAAACTCTGACTGGTATCTGGGTCCTGACTTTCCGGATGGTAACTAAAGGTCACGTGGGGTGGAAAGTGGCCTGTGGGTAACACAGAATACACATATGCACGCGAACAGGATATGTTGGTAATCTGGTTTCCTGAGACCTGGTGAGTTGTGAGAGTTCTCAGCAACACCCTTGGGGAAGATGAAAAACCTTAAGCTGGGCAATACTGGACTTTTAAAAAGTGTCCATTCTTGGAATTTCTAGCTAAAGCAGAATGTGCAGATATACCTCTTCTTTCTCCACATTTTACTTGTCTAAAAATACAAACAAAACAAACACAAAAAATAAATGAGTATTTGACAAGGTTTCTTCAGTGTGGAAGCTGGTGCTTGCAGCATGGCTTATGTCACGTCTCAAGCCCCGAAAGACAGAGTGTGTGGTTTTGGTGTTTAACCAGCCTCAACTGCACCCTGGCACTGTTTCTTCCCTCAGAGAACTTCGCTCTGTCAGAGGAAAGAAACCAGCCTCACATCTTGAAACAAAACGGCTGGGATAAAAATAAAGCCCTGAAGTGGTTTGGTGACCGAGGTCATGTGGGGTGTTAAGGGTTTGTAGGTAGGGCCAATGTACTTTGAGAAGTTCCACTCACTGCCAACCACAAAGACACAAAGACACCAGCCCAAAAGTCCAGCAGTGATCCAGACAAGTAGCCCCAGTCTTTGCCTGTTATGGACTGCTCCTCACAGCACACTTCACATTATCAATAGCTGAAAAACCCAGTCCTGGTCCTGACTTTCTTTAAGAGTAACCTCACTAAGCTATTTCTTTTATTTTTTTAATCTATTTTTATTGATTTCAGAGAGGAAGGACGAGGGAGAGATAGAAACACCAATGATGAGAATCACTGATTGGCTGCCTCCTGCATGCCCCACACTGTGGATGGAGCCCGCAACCCAGGCATGTGCCCTGACTGGGAATCCAACCATGGTCTCCTGATTCATAGGTCGATGTTCAACCACTGAGCCATGCCAATCAGGCACTAAACTGCTTCTTACAGCCTAAGAAAAACAGAGCCAATGTGTAGCCTCTTCCTACAGACAGAGGCTTTTATGAACTCCTGTCATCCCATGTTGCCAAATCTCCATTCACAGAATACTTCCAATAGCTTCTAGGGTAAAAGGGTATGACACGAGGTACATACTGCAAACCATTTTATAAAAGTAAAGGGCTATATACGTAACATGAAGTTAATATAATCCCCACAGCAACCCTAAAAATCATGATGGAATCTTTATATTCATGAGGCTGAAAAATTAAGCTAACTTTCTCTGCTATTATAATTATGAAGCAATGAAATCACCACAGGTAAAACATTTACCTACCAGCATACTCAATTCTTCTCCATCACTGTAGATTAAATCAATGCTTACGTCACCCGGAGAAAAATCAGGCCAAAAACTTTTTTGAGCTTTAGTTCTGGAATTGTCAACCTAAAGGTTCACAACCCTAGGAATTAGAATTCACTCCACTACAAGGCAAGTCATCCTGCCTAAGGAAGCAGGTGTTATAAAATCATGCTTTGACCTATAGTTGTTTTCACAGGACCGGAGGTAGGGGAGAGTGAGAGGAAGGTAGAGGCATTAGACATGTACAACCCACATATCACAGCTTTCTTTTCAGCTCAGTGGTGGTGGTGGCAGCAGCAGCAGCTCAGGTACACAAACTATGCAAGGAGCATTGAAAGCAAGACAAATGATGGGTCTGAAGAAAATGCCACATGTATAACACACTTTTTTAAAAAGTATTTAAACAAGTACAAGTTGAGCATATGAGAACTCTATGCTATACAGGCCAACTGACATGGATTTCCCATAGTAAAACTGCGCTCCTTTGTTGGACAATGTTTACTTTGCTGGACTCTTGATTAAATGCAACAACAACAAAAAAGAAATGCTCATACACTATCTAGTCTCATAGAGCCATGTGTTCAGAGTTAGAACGAAAATCATCATTCTTAATTTATAGTAAAGCCTTGAAGAATAAAATCACCATGGAAACAGGGACACAAGAGATTTAGGCAAGGGCAGCATGCAAAATGTCAGGCAGAAACTATGAATCACAAATCCAGGGAAACAAGGTTCTCATTCTGCCAAAGATTTCAGGTAACTATTAGAAAGCCTGGGGCTGTCTTGTATGAGACAAGATAGTTTATTTCTGACCAATTGGTTTGGTGGGTGGCATTCAGACTTTACCAGAACACAGCCTAAAGTTCTTCAATTCAATGGCTTAAGCAGTATAACTTCTATTTTCACCAAGCTTGGATGCAACAGGATGTTGAGGGGGGAGGAAATCTGTCCTCAAGCTCTGTGTGCAGGCCTCAGATCCCAGAGGTACAAATTTCATTAGGAAACAGGAGTGATACCTTCAGATTCTTTAGGCTCACAACTGGACAGCAGACAAAGATGTAGCCAGCCTGGTAGCAGGACATACGACATGCTGACAACTAGTTTCTGGGTCAACACCAATGAAAATGTCACAGGAAACCCATCAAAACACCTATGGCCCAATAGTTAAGACACTTTTCTGCGTCCAAAGTCAGGCCTGTTTGCGGGAACTGCCAACCTTAAACAGAATCTCTGAGAACTTAAACAGCTGGTTGGATCAGTGGATAGAGCGTCGGCCTGCAGACTGAAGGGTCCCAGGTTTGATTCCAGTCAAGGGCACATGCCTGGGTTGCAGGCTCAATCCCCAGTAAGGCGTGCAGGAAGCAGCCAATCAATGATTCTCATCATTGATGTTTTTTTCTCTCCCCCTTCCTTTCTGAAATCAATAAAAAATACTTTTTTAAAAAAACATAAAAACCTGAACTGCAATAATCCATTTTGGTGGCATGGATCACAAGATCAAATGCCTACACAGGTGGTGTTAAGTGAGCAATGTGCGAGTACAGGAGAGTTTTGGGAGCTAGTGCCAAACTAAAGAACATAAGCCCCTTTAAAAGGGGGTAGCTGCTACTCAAACCTAGCAAATCATTGCCAGATCTTGATTATTTTGTGATTAGCTACCAACTGACTGAAATTTTAACAGAAAACAAATATCCACTATTTATACTACCTGAACCATATCATTAATCTTATTATCACTAAAAATAAGATAATCAGACGCCTATTAATGCAGTGCAAAATAAAGCACACAGCACCACCTACAAAGTACTATTGCCAAAAAAGCTGAACCTGATCTAACCAAGTTTCTAGAGCTAACCCTCACTTACAGGAATATGGGGGAGAAAGGGACACAACAGGGAGACAGACAAGTCCAGAATGTAAGAATTCTACAGGACAACAAACCTGCTTCTTTAACAAGCTAATGACATGAACTTTTTAAAAGAGATGGCAGGATTATTCTTGATTAAAAGAGACTTAGGCCCTGGCCGGTGTTGCTCAGTTGGTTGAACATTGTTCCATGCATGAGGCGGTCAATGGTTGGATTCCTGCTCTGTGCACATACCCGGGTTTCAGGCTCGATCCCCAGTGGGCGGTGTGCAGGAGGCAGCGGATCAATGTTTCTCTTCACATCAGTGTTTCTCTCTCTCTCTCACTCTCCTCCCACCCCCTTCCCTACCTCTAAAATCAATAAAAACATATTTTAAAATTTTTTTAAAGAGATTTAGGAGGCAAAACAATCAAACATAGCATTTACGTCTTGATTTGAACAAAGCCAACTATTATAAGACATTTGTTAGTCTGGGAAATGTAGATCAGATACTGAATGATGCCAAGAACAGGCATGGTAATGGCAATGTGGTAAGAAAAAGTCCATTTACGTTTAAAAGGTGTATATTTAAATTTAATATGCAGCGCTGCAGTGAAGTGATGTGATATCTAGAGTTCACTTTAAAATACTTCAATGGGGATGGAGAGAAGGGAAAGTTGAAACAAATGTGGAAAAATCTTGATAACTGTTGAATACTCGAGTGGCAAGTATATGAAGGCTCATTACATTACTTTCTCGTACGTGTTTAAATTTTTTCATTATTATATAAAACTCTTCTAGTCAAAAATAGGTCTGAATTTAGAATGTGGGCTATCAGTGTGTGAATTGCATACACGTTCATTTTCATTGTTCACTTTGGTGAGAGACAGTAAACAATGCAAAAATAAGTCTAATAGCTTAAAAGATCATTATAACAAAAATATAAGTATGTAAGTAACAATTACCACCATCAATATATACAAAGTTACAATATGCCACTCATTCTTCTTTACATGCATTACCTCATTTAGTCTACCATTATCACTATTTTAGACATGAGGAAACTAAAGCTCCACCAGGTTAAGGAAAATGCCCAAAATCTCACAGCTAATAACTGATAAAACTAGGTCTTGAACTTAGGACTTTCTAAAGCCCAAGCTGTTAACATCTGCACTACCCTGCCTGGATAAAATTAATGAAAGCTATCAAGTTGCCAGTCTCTTAAGCAGGGGTGGGGAACATCTGGCCCGCGGGCCATATAAGGCCAGAGAAAACATTTGGCCTGGTCCTGCATTATGGGTGAGTTAAATGTTTGACCAAATACAGCAGGCTAATTTTTATGTTGATAATTTTGTACGGTCCAAGAATGATGTTAAAATATCCAAATGGCCCTTGACACACAAAAAATTCCCCACCCCTGCTCTAAAAAGATACAATGGACTTACAGGTAACTGTTCATGGAAAGATCTCTCAAGTCCATTAGTAATATTGGGGGGTGAGGTTGGGGGTTTAGGGGAAGCAAAGGTGCCCGGGCTGTGTAGTTCAGTTGGATGGAGTGTCATTCCCAATGCACCAGGATTTTGGGTTCAGGCCCTGGTCAGGGGACATACAAGAATCAGTCAGTGAATGCATAAATAAGTGGAACAACAAATCAACGTGTGTTTTTTCTCTCTCTCTCTCCAAATTCAATAAATAAAAAATTGAAAAAAAGCAAAGGTAACCTTAGCTGGTTTGGCTCAGTGGATAGAGCGTCAGCTTGCGGACTGAAAGGGTACAGGTTCGATTCTCGTCAAGGGCACATGTGCAGGTTGCGAGCTCAATTCCCCAGGAGGGGGCAGCCATCCTCAGTGGGGGGGGCATGCAGGAGGCAGCTGATTAATGATTCTCTCTCATCACTGATGTTTCTATCTTTCCCTCTCCCTTCCTCTCTGAAATCAATCTATATCTATATATATAAAACCCTTATATGCAAATAGACCAAATGGAAGAAAAACCGAACAACCGGTGGCTATGATGTGCGCTGACCATCAGCCACCAGAGGGCATACATGGAACATGGCAGGCGTCAGCAGCAGGCGGCAGAGCATGAAACATGATGGGCGTAGGCCGCGGCAGGATAGTAGAGCAGGTGAGTGGGGGAGCCAGACCAAGGCGGGGCACCAGTCGTTGTCATCAGGGTGAGCCTCTGGTGGTTACTGAAAATTCTTTACTCCCGCATGCCGCAGTCCAGCCCAGTGCTCACACCTGCTGCCAGCGCCAGAGCTGCTGCTGGCACCGGGCACCGGCCCTGATTGCTCGGCACAGTCAGCAAGTGCAAGCAGTGGCTGACAGCCCCAAT
>NW_006294069.1:3780543-3781082 GCF_000327345.1 Myotis davidii
GAGAAGAAACCCTTCTCTGGTCTTTTTCTTTAGTTTTAGACGAAATTAAGACTAAAATTACACAGTCTGCTTGATAGAATTTGTTTTTTTTCAAAGTACCACACACTTGGCCCTGGCCAGGTAGCTCAGTTGGTTAGAGTATCAACCCAATACTCTAGGGTTGTGGGTTCGAACCCTGGTCAGGGGACATACAAGAATCAGTCAGTGAATGCATAAATAAGTGGAACAACAAATCAACGTGTGTTTTTTCTCTCTCTCTCTCCAAATTCAATAAATAAAAAATTGAAAAAAAGCAAAGGTAACCTTAGCTGGTTTGGCTCAGTGGATAGAGCGTCAGCTTGCGGAATGAAAGGTTACAGGTTCGATTCTGGTCAAGGGCACATGTGCAGGTTGCGAGCTCAATTCCCCAGGAGGGGGCAGCCAATCAATCATTCTCATCATTGATGTTTCTTTATCTCTCTCTCCCTCCCCTTCCTCTCTGAAGTCACTAAAAATATTTTAAAAAAAATAAAATATAGATCTGTCAGATTAAAAATCTA
>NW_006294069.1:3781696-3782466 GCF_000327345.1 Myotis davidii
TGCTGCTCGCACCCTCTGACAGCGCCAGTCCCGCTCACAACCGCTGCTGGTGCCGGCCCCAACTGCTCCGCACCGTCAGCGGATGCAAGTGAGGTTGGCGCCATCAGCACCTGGGAACGGCGGCGACGGGAGAGGGGCTGCCAGGAGACAGGGAGTCGGGGCCCACAGCAGGAGGGGCCGGATGGGGGCATGGAGGATGGACCGAGACCCGCCCCTATGCCCACCACAGCCTCATGGCACAGTTTCTTTCAAGGTGCACGAATTCGTGCACTGGGCCCCTCGTGTTAAATAAGGTGTCTTTAACCCTACCAGACCACTGTACCAATTTTTCGGTAATTTCCAAATCTGCTGCTATAAAACATGATGGGCGTAGGCCGCGGCAGGATAGTAGAGCAGGTGAGTGGGGTAGCCAGACCAAGGCGGGGCACCAGTCGCTGTCATCAGGGTGAGCCTCTGGTGGTTACTGAAAATTCTTTACTCCCGCATGCCGCAGTCCAGCCCAGTGCTCACACCTGCTGCCAGCGCCAGAGCTGCTGCTGGCACCGGGCACCGGCCCTGATTGCTCGGCACAGTCAGCAAGTGCAAGCAGTGGCTGCCAGCCCCAATCGCCCCTTAGGGCTTTTCCACCTCTCCCTGCTCCTGAGGGGCGATTGGGTCCAGCAGCCGTCTCTCGCACCCGCTGCTGGCGACGGCCCCACTCGCACCCACTACCAGCGCCCGGCACTGGTCCCAATTGCTCAGCGCCATCAGCGGGCGTGAGCAGCGGCTGC
>NW_006294069.1:3782629-3784025 GCF_000327345.1 Myotis davidii
AGTGGGTGCGAGTGTTGGCCAATGCCATCAGTGTGTTTGGTGGTGGCGGGAGCGGGGATGCCGGCAGACGGGGGATGGGGCTGCAGTGGGAGGAGCCTGGCAGGGGCACGAGGATGGACCGAGACCCGCCCCTATGCCCACCACAGCCTCATGGCACAGTTTCTTTCAAGGTGCACGAATTCGTGCACTGGGCCCCTCGTGTTAAATAAGGTGTCTTTAACCCTACCAGACCACTGTACCAATTTTTCAGTAATTTCCAAATCTGCTGCTATACCGCTGTACCTAATTTTCAGTACTTTGCCTAGACCTATTTTCTACAATGTCTCCAAGTTCCATCTTATTCTAACCACTTGTTTGCATGTAACTAACATTTTTCTATATCATGTTGGTTTTTTCTCTTTAATGTTCAAGAGCCCAGGTATAGGGGACAGTTAGGTTCAGGGCCTCAGGTCTGGTAGGGTTAAATAAAACAAGGTTGTATATTGATGAAATTCTTATAACCAGAGGCTCACAGGAATCTTACCTGTACTTTCCTTAGGAGCAATGGTTCAGTATTCACTAGTTCAGTTTCTGTGGCAACTTAATAGAACATATTAAGTGCTGCAAATAACAATAATTAACTATATATTGAAATATTCCGTTTATGGAGGCATTAGAGGCCCGGTGCACAGATTCTTGCAGGGGGACGGGGTCCCTAACCTGGTCTGCGCCCTCTCACAACCTGGGACCCCTCAGGGGATGTCCAACTACTGGTTTAATCCCGATCCCTGCAAGCTGGATTGGGCCTAAACCGGCAGTCAGATATCCCCCGAGGGATGTAGCAATTGGAGAGGGTGCAGGCCAGGCTGAGCCAAGCCGTAGGTGGCCAGGGAGGAGCCCGAGCCGGGTGCCGCACTGCTCGTGCTCATCCCAGCACGCTGCGCCTGCCGCTGCTTGGTAGCGCTGCTGCGGAATTGGGAGAGGCTCCTGACTCTGCGGCAGTTCACTCCCCCTGTGGGGTGCACTGACCACCAGGGGCAGCTCCTGCATTGAGCATCTGCCCCTTGGTGGTCAGCGCACATCATAGCGACTGGTCAACTGGTCTTTCTGGTTGTTTAGTCATAACGGTCACTTAGGCTTTTATAGATAGATAGATAGATAGATAGATAGACAGATTGATTGATTTTTTTTCCACTAGACCACATGCTGGCAAACTAGGGCCACTGGCCAAATGTGGCCTGCCACCTGTCTTCGTTAATAAACTTTTACTGGAACACAGCCATACTTATTCATTTATGTATTGTCTATGGCTACTTTAGCTCCACAACAGCAGAGTTGAGTATCTGTAACAGAGACTGTATGACCTGCAAAGCCTAAAATATTTACTACCTGGCCTTTTTAAAGAAAAGGATTACTT
>NW_006294069.1:3802997-3807365 GCF_000327345.1 Myotis davidii
ACCTCCTGGTTCATAGGTCGATGCTCAACCACTGAGCCACGCCAGCTGGGCACCATCCCATGTGTCTTAACCCTACCAGACCGCTGTACCGATTTTTCGGTAATTTCCGAATCTGCCGCTATACCGCTGTACCTAATTTTCGGTACTTTGCCTAGACCAATTTTCTACAATGTCTCCAAGTTCCATCTTATTCTAACCACTTGTTTGCATGTAACTAACATTTTTCTATATCATGTTGGTTTTTTCTCTTTAATGTTCAAGAGCCCAGGTATAGGGGACAGTTAGGTTCAGGGCCTCAGGTCTGGTAGGGTTAAATAAAACAAGGTTGTATATTGATGAAATTCTTATAACCAGAGGCTCACAGGAATCTTACCTGTACTTTCCTTAGGAGCAATGGTTCAGTATTCACTAGTTCAGTTTCTGTGGCAACTTAATAGAACATATTAAGTGCTGCAAATAACAATAATTAACTATATATTGAAATATTCCGTTTATGGAGGCATTAGAGGCCCGGTGCACAGATTCTTGCAGGGGGACGGGGTCCCTAACCTGGTCTGCGCCCTCTCACAACCTGGGACCCCTCAGGGGATGTCCAACTACTGGTTTAATCCCGATCCCTGCAAGCTGGATTGGGCCTAAACCGGCAGTCAGATATCCCCCATGGGGTCCCAGATTGGAGAGGGTGCAGGCTGGGTTGAGGGGGTACCCCCCTCCCCGTGCACGAACTTTGTGCACCGGGCCTCGGTCTCTCGGCCTGGTCGGCTATCAGGAGCTGATCAGGGCCAGCTTCCCCAGTCCTGATTGGGGCCAATCGCCGGGGGGAGGGACCACAGGAGGTTGGTCGGCTGTGGGAGGTTGGCTGTGGGAGCACACTGACCACCAGGGGGTAGCTCCTGCATTGAGTGTCTGCCCCCTGGTGGTCAGTGCGCATCATCTGGTCTTTCTGGTTGTTTAGTCATAACGGTCACTTAGGCTTTTATAGATAGATAGATAGATAGATAGATAGACAGATTGATTGATTTTTTTTCCACTAGACCACATGCTGGCAAACTAGGGCCACTGGCCAAATGTGGCCTGCCACCTGTCTTCGTTAATAAACTTTTACTGGAACACAGCCATACTTATTCATTTATGTATTGTCTATGGCTACTTTAGCTCCACAACAGCAGAGTTGAGTATCTGTAACAGAGACTGTATGACCTGCAAAGCCTAAAATATTTACTACCTGGCCTTTTTAAAGAAAAGGCTTACTGACCCATGCACTGGACTCTGAGCTCTTAAAGGAAATACTGATGTCATATTCATTTTTACAATCCTAGCACAGAGCTGGCACAATAGGACAGGTACTCTAAACTTTAGTCTCATTAAGCACTGGACCCAGAACACAACTACTCCAAAAACTCAGGGCTGACTGCATTAAATTTCATATCTGAACAAGTCCTAAAAACAGATACTATGCAAGGATATAAAATAAATAATGAAATGTGACAGAATGACAAGGAATAAAAGTTAAAGACCAAGGCAATCAATATCATTTAGTGGGTGAAAGAAGCTGAGAAAGTTAAATAAGGAGAGGCCAAATAACAGGCAGTGGAGCTACTGAGGTATGGTCCAGTATGAACCCCAAAACATACATTCAGAGGAGTGAAAGAGAAGGTTTGGTAAGAACTTGGCCAAATATACAATGACATTTCTCTTGCCTGAAGACATTTCTACACATAGCACCAAGCATGTTGTAGGTACAAAAGTGACAGTTGGTTGGGGAAAATGCTAGAAATGGTAAACCAAATCATGCCAGAACACAAGAAGTTTGAGACAAACATCTATCCAAAGCTCCCATTTTCATTTGCTCATTCTTCCACAGGAGACACACACATTATATACTATCCAAAATTTAATAGAACAATCATGTCTGAGAAAATCCTCAGCAGTTCTAACAGAAACCCTTGCTTTTCAAGTGTGAAAATTATTTCTGATGCTATAATTTAATATCCTTAATTAACTTCCTATCAGCAACAGCTCATTTGCTAAGCGGTACTCTCTTCTGATTTCCAAGGGAACTGAGGTATAGCAGAAGGCACATCCACTAAATAAGGAACAGCTGGAACCCTGGTGACATTAGATTTGAGTGGCCTAGTTGCTAGTGTAAGAGTTTAAATGGGAGTCTCGATAGTTTAAGAAGATGCCACTTACAGTTGAGGTTGGGAGTCCCTCCCCAGGTTGCATGCTCAACCCAAACTGCATCTCAAGGCTGAAAACCAACAACCCACAAGCTTTCCTCCTGTAGGCTTTCAAATTCAGAGAGCGATCCAAAGCCCATGCTTGGCAGATAAGAGACTAGTTGGGTTTTACTATCATTACTAACAACCATCTGAAGCCAAACTTTCTGTTTCTTATTCAAAGATCTCAATTTTAGTAATTTATGCTAGAAACTATAGGAGTTGTTAAAGGAACAATTCCTATTATGGCTAATCACCCAAAAAAGACAACTAAAATGAACAAACAATGAAAAGCATTTTTTAAATTACATACCAGCTAAATAAATGATATACATCTTCATGCTGGAATATCATGTAGCCATATTAAGGAAATATTAAGAAAAGATATTCTTAGACAGTGGAAATATAGTCAGTATCTGCTATCCTGCTTGTTTTGAAAATGTGAATTCATGCAACTGTGATCAACGTATTAGGGAACAATATGACCATAACACAAATTTTACATTTGCTTATATGTGATGTTGTTCATGAGAAACACCAGATAAACACAGAAAACTGCACTCAACTGAACTAAGCTGCGTAGGAATACACAAACAGCTATCGCAGTTCACCACATGAACTCATGTTATGAGCCACACCTATCCCCATGTGGTGTTACACCTGCCCATCTAATATCAGATAACCCTCCTTCCTTCACTTCACAATAACTCAGAAGCTGCCATCCTTCTGAAGCCCACTTCTATAGGAAACTTCCTACCTTTTTCAAGGTAGTATTTACATTATTTCTTAACCAATAAACGTATAAAATTGTACAACTGTTTTATTAGATTCATATCTTTTTTTTTTAATGTCACTGCAGAAGTTCTTAAGTGTTGTTTCCCTAACCCCATTTTCCACATAAGCTCTGTGGTTTTTATTGTGTGATTTTGCATAGTGCAGTGATTTTTAGAAATGTGTTACATTACAGAACTAACTACTATGTCCAATTGATAATTTAAAAAAGCAAACTGCAGATTAGTATATATAGTATAATCCCATTTTATTAAAAACATATATTTCATGTGTCTACAGATATGTATGCATACTCATCAATGCTTACAAAAAGGTCTGGAAGAACCTCCTGCAACTAGTTAATAGTGTGGTATCTCTGAAGGCAAGAATATGAGAGACTGTCTCATATTCTTTAAACTTTAAGTATATTTTTGTTTGATTTAGATATAATGAATTTGGATTACTTCTGCAATTTTAAAAATTCCTTTTAAAAAACAAACAATATTTCCAATACTAGAAGTACAGAAAAGAGTGATCATTAATCATTTGATTATATCATCCCCCTACTTAACACGTTAAGCGCCCAGTCACCGGGTGACTGACACTATACTTTCCGTCCGGAAGACAAAACAGGCTGGGTGCTTAACATATTTAAATTCTCAATACTTGAATGCAAAGTTCTCAATATTTATGAAGGATCTGGCCCCTCCTACCTTCTCCAGCTTCATCCCTCACTGTTCTTCCCCTCATTTATATATTCAATTAAAATTTATTTAGAATCTTCCATATGCAGGCACTGGGGATAAAGCAGTGAAAATTAGATACAAACCCCACTCTCATATAACTTAGAATCTAGCAAGGGAGAGACTTTAACCAATAACAAAACTGTACTTAAAACTGCTTAATAAGAAATGTGACATTAAAAAGGGAAAACAGGCAGGCTCAGGGATCGGGAAAAGCCTCCCTGGAAATGGAAGTGATACTTATGCTGAGGATTTAGGATATGTTAAGAATGGGACTGAGAAACTAAGATGGCGGCAGAGATAAACACCGGGAAATTAATGCCGCGCACAACAATTGATTAATACCTCAGAGAAACAATACGGACTTCATCCAGAACCATAGGAAGCCTGGCTGACTGTAAACTCTACAACTAGAAGGAAGGAGAGGCACATTGAGACCCAGAGAAGCTGCAGGAGAGAAGCGCAGAGGTACGGGGCTCTCGCGGGGCTCGCGCGCGGAAAGGGGCCGGCACCCGAGGACGCGGCGGTCCTTTTGAATCCGGAGGGAGTCACAAGCCCCCGACGGCTCTGAACTCCGGTTCCGGGAAGTCTCTGGGGACCCAGAACTCAAGCGGGGAGAAACTGGACGGTCTGGA
>NW_006294069.1:3809180-3829882 GCF_000327345.1 Myotis davidii
GATAAAAAGAGAAGAGCATTGCAGACAGAATGTGCAACAGCCAAAGGGCCAAAAGAGAGCTTGGGCCCTTCAAGGAAGAAGTCAGTATGGCTGGAGAACAAAAAATAAAGAAGGAAGAGAGGTATAACATAAGGTTAGAAGCAGCAGAAGCTAAATTATGTGGGGCCCATAGAACATGCAAAGAATTTTGCACCTAATTCTAAGAGCAAACAGATACAATTAAAGGCTTTCAAGAAGGGAAATGACATGATCAGAAATGTGCATTCAGAAGCTCATTTGGGTTACTGTCTAAAAAGAAAGGTCTAAGGAGGGCCAGGAATAAATGTGGAAATGACACTAGGAACTTCTTTCAATAGCCTGTGGATTACTAAAATGATAGCCTGGACTAGGATGGTGGGAGTGGAAACAGAGAAAATTAAATGGATTCAAAATTCTGCTAGTAGGTACATTCAACAGCTCTTGGTATTGACTGGATGTGGGGATACAGGAAAGGAAGGGATAAAGAATGACTCAAGTCTCTAGCAACAGCACTTCTCACATCCTAGCCTCCAGCCATACTGAACTACTTGCAGTTCCCTAAACCCTCATGCCTCTTTCAAGCCTCAGAGTGGAAATGCCCTTACATCATCCTTCAGCTGCAAAATGCTTCCTCATCCCAGCCTTCCCTAACCATGCCCAGATTAGGTGCTCTAATTGCGTGCTCCTGCAGCTTCTCACACTTGCCTTTATCATAGCACTTGGCACACTGCATTATAATCATACTAGAGGCCTGTTGCACAAAATTCGTGCGAGGGGAAGGGGGAAGGGTGTCCCTCAGCCTGGCCTGTGCCCTCTCACAGTCCCTCAGGGGATGTCCGCCTGCTGGTGAGGAATCTCTCACCCTCTTTCAGGTTAAACCCTTCACTTGTGCTCTGAACCCTAATTCCTTCCCATCCTCTGCAAGGACCTCTCCTTGCCATCTATTTCCTTTCTTTCTGAGACCTTTAATCTATTTATCATTGTTTTCTCCTCAAGTAACTGAATTAACTCTCATCTATAAAAAGATATCTTTGCCTGACCGGCATGGCTCAGTGGTTCGGTGTCAACTTATGAAACAGGAGGTCACAGTTCAATTCCTGGTTTTGGACTCAATCCCCAGTGCGTGGTGTGCATTAGGCAGCTGATCAATGATTCTCATCATTGATGTTTCTATCTATCTCCCTCTCCTTTCCTCTCTCTGGGATCAAAAAAGCTTTTTTTAAAAAAAAAAAAAAAGATACTTTCAAATATCTTTATCTCTGACCTAGACTACTCTCCTTAGCTTTAGACATCCGTCAGCCTCTAAAACTCTCTAGTTCAATGTCCTACAGGAATTCCAACAAGCCCAAAACTAAACTTAGGCTCTTTCTCCTAAAACCAACTCCACTAAAACCAACTTTATTCCCTGTCTCAGAGAAAGGACCATCATCCACCCAGTTTCTAAGCCAGAACATCAGGTGCTACTTTTATTTTAAGTTTTTTTAAATTGATTTGTAGAGAGAGGGGAAGGAAGAGGGATAGAGAAATAGAAACATTGATGAGAGAGAAACATCATCCATCGGCTGTCTTCTGCACACCCCCTACTGGAGACTGAGCCTGCAACCCTGGCATGTGCCCCACCAGGAATCAAACCAGTGACCTCTTGGTTCTTGGGTCAATGCTCAACCACTGAGCCACACCAACTGAACCAGGTGCTACTTTTAACTCCCTCTTCTCCCCTAGCTTCTCATGTCATTCAGCTAGTAAAGACCAGTGCTCACCTTTGGATTCTACCTCAATATACCTCATATCTACTCACATCTCCCCATCTCCAATGCCATTTCCTGGTTCAGATCTGTTTCACATGTTGGATTATTATAGCATCCTCCTACTATTCTTATTTCTAATCTTACTCTTCAACAAATTTTCACAAGCAACCAGAGTTATATTTCTAAAATACGTATCTGACATGTTATTTCCCTACTTAAAGCATTCAATAGCTAGCTCTCCACTACCTTTAGGATAAAGGTCAAATATTTACTGCATGATCCTTCAAGATCTGGTCCCAGCTTACACCACCACCCACTCTACTATGAATTTTATTCTCAAGGCACAATGAACTACTATGCTCTCTCCCCCTTACTTCACCAAAATCCTATACAGAATCCTAAAGCATCATAATGATGGCTCAAACCCAAAGCAGCAAAAAATTCTTATCCTATACTAAGCAAATATTCATTTAAAATAATTACTTTTACTAAATTCTATAGTACCACATAGTGGTGAGAGAGGGAAGCGCATAATAGAGATAAAGGAAGTGTGATGAGGTAACTGTACAGTGCCTCATAGTTGTGTGTACCAGGACACCCACACTTAGTTAGCTCATCTTGCTGATTATATCCCTCCAGGAACTTACATCACTGGGGCTCAGGCTGCCCAGCCCATTCTCCTGCTCAGAATCCTTCCCAGACTCAGTGCCCTGAGAGGACCGGGGATTGGATGGATGAATCCAGATCTCCAGGCGAGTAGTGTCATCTCCAACATGCCGGAAAGTAGATTTCTTTCCTTTCCGCCACTGGTCAGGGTTCAGTTCCGATTCCTCGTGTTGCTTTTTTTCCATCTGTTCTGCCTATACAGCATACAAACATACAAGCTCAGACTCTTCTGGGATTCAGTTAATAAAGACAAGTGCTCACCTCATCTGAGTATGTTGACCAAGAACTATAAAGAGTAAAAATTTTGCCATAGTTCCAAAATAGCACAGCTTTAAAAAAAAAAGGGGGGGGCAGAGTACCATCTGCTTTGTCACATAAAAGTTACTGATTCTAAAAAACTAGATGCGCCGAAATCGGTTTGGCTCAGTGGATAGAGCGTCGGCCTGCGGACTGTAGGGTCCCGGGGTCGATTCCGGTCAGGGGCATGTACCTGGGTTGCGGGCACGTCCCCAGTGGGAGGTGTGCGGGAGGCAGCTGATCGATGTTTCTCTCCCATCGATGTTTCTAACTCTCTATATCTCTTCCTTCCTCTCTGTAAAAATTCAATAAAATATATAAAAAAAAAAAAAAAAAACTAGATGCTATGGAACATGCACATTCAAGGACCCCAGAGAGTTCTTCTGAAGATGAGTTTGGTTCTGCATAGGGACTGACTCCCATCAGCACAGCCCCCTTGAGCAAATTTTTAGTCATTCCCTTAAGAACACAGAGGCACTAAGAGAAATACATTCTCCTAGGAAGGAATGATCCTGCCTGCATCCCCACTCACCTTTCGTTTGGTCTCTTCAAACAAGCTCATGAGACTCTCCTTGGCAGTCAGGATAGGGTTGCTGGCAGCTAAACTGCGCATATAGTAATACACAGCATCAAGCTTCCTCCTCTGTGGAAAGAGGCCAGAGACACTGAGTCAACCAATTTCTTTTCTGAGTCCAGCCTAAATCACCTGACCCAAGAAACCCTAATATCTCACCCAAACTGTGCCCCAAGCTGTAATTCCAGTAAGAAAATGAGAATGTTATCCATGGAAGAAGCCATGGCAATGACATCAGAAAGATCTCTTCTTGCGCAATACCTTATATGCAGAGGTACTCTAAGAGCCAAGTACTCATAAGGGGGGAAAAAATAAAGAGCTCATAAAATATAAAAGTCAATTATGTTTTGTTTTTAAATAAAAAATGTTCAACTTGCTTATTTGGTTTGTCTCAGTGGATAGAGCGTAGGCCTACAGAATCAAAGGTCCCAGGTTCGATTCCAGTCAAGGGCATGTACCTTGGTTGCGGGCACATCCCCAGGTGGGAGTGTGCAGGAGGCAGCTGATCGATGTTTCCCTCTCATCGATGTTTCTAACTCTCTATCCCTCTACCTTCCTCTCTGTGAGGAATCAATAAAATATATTTTTTTAAAAAATGTTCAACTCACCTAATAATTTTATAGTTTTTCAAAAATTATTAATAATAATGGCAATATTGATTAAGCATAACTAAATATGGGGCAAGCGATCAGCACTTCATAGATATTATCTCAAAACCTAAGGATACTGCCACATATTATTATTCCCATTTTAGAAATAAGGAAATGGGAACTCTCCTCAAATACTGAAAAGAATTATCATATGACCTAGAAATTCCACTTCTGGATATATACCTAAAAGAATTGAAAGCAGGATCTTGAATAGGTATTTATACACTCATGTTCATAGCAGCATTATTCACAATGCCCAAAAGACTGAAGTGTCCATTGAGAGATGAATAGATAAACAAAATGCGGTATATACATACAACTGAATATTATTTGGCCTTATGGAGGAAATTCTAATACAAGCTATAACATAAACGAACCTTGAAGATATAATGCTAAGTGAAATAAATCAGTCACAAAAAGATAAATGCTATATGATTCCACTTATATAAGGGACTGAGTGTGGACAAATTCATAGAAACAGAAAGTAGAAGAGTAGTTGCCAGTGGCTGGAAGGAAGGGAGAGTGGTGAGTAGCTGCTTCATGGGTATAGAGTTCCAGTTTTGTAAGATGAGGAGAGTTCTGAAAATCGTTTGAACAACAATGTGAGTGTACTTAACATTACTCAACAGTACACTTAAAAATGGGTAAGATGGCCCTGGTCAGTGGCTCAATGGTTAGAGCATCAGACCACACACCGAAAGGTCACGGGTTCGATTCCCAGTCAAGTGCACATACCTGGGTTGAAGGTTTGATCCCCGTCCCCGGTCGGGGTGCATGTGGGAGGCAACCAATTGATGTGTCTCTGTCACATCAATATTTCCTCTGTCTTCCCGCTCCTCTCCTTCCCTTCCACTCTCTTTTAAAAAAAAAGACATATCAAGCCATGAAAATAAACCTAAATTCATATTGATAAGAAGCCAATCTGAAAAGATAATATCCTGTATGGTTCCAATTATGTGGAATTCTGGAAAAGGCAAAACTATAGAGGCAGTAAAAATATCAGTGATTGTCAGGGGTTTAGGGGATGCAAGAGGGACAACAGGTGTAGGGTGGAGCACGGGCTATTTTTAGTGCAATAAAACTATTCTGTATGATACTATAATGGTAGATACATGTCACTATTCATTTATTTGTTCAAACCCATAGAAAGTACAGCAGTTAAAGTGAACCTTAATGTAAACTATGGACTTTACAATGTATCAATACTGGCTCATCAATGATAACAAATATAGTACACTTATGTAAAATGTTAATAATGGGGAAAATTGCGGGGGAAGAGAAAGTTGAGAGAATATATGGGAACTCTGTACGTTTTGCTCAATTTTTCTATAAAGTTAAACTGACCAAAAGAAATAAAAATAAAAGCTATTAAAGAAAAAAAAATCCCCAAGTTGGGGAAGGGGGAAAAGTCACAATAAGATATTACTTCACACCGCCCAGCCAGCATGGCTCACTGGTTGAGCATCAACCTATGAACCTGGTGGTCACGGTTAGGTTCCTGGAGGGTGTGCAGGAGGCAGCTGATTGATGATTCTCTCATCACTGATGTTTCTCTCTCTCTCTCTCTCCCTTCCTCTCTGAAATCAATTTTTAAAAAAAGATATTACTTCACACCTAACAGGGTGGTCATATTCAAAAAAAGAAAAGAAAAATAACAAATGCTGGCAAGATTGTGGAGAAATCAAAACCCTGGTACATTGCTGGTGAGAATGTAAAAGGGTACAGCTGCTATGAAAAAGAGTTAAACATAGAATTACCATATGACCCAGCAATTCCATTCCTAGGTACAGACCCAAAAGAACAGAAAACAGATATTCAAACAAACACTTCACAAAAAACACTGTTCACAATAGCTAAAAGGTGGAGACAATCAAAATGTTCAGCTGATGAATGAATAGTAAAAGCGTTGAATGAATAAAAGTGTTATATCCATACAATGGATATTATTCATCCATAAAAATTAAGTATTGATATGTTGCAACATGGTCAAAAAATTGATGATAAATGAAAGAAGCCAGATATAAAAGGTCATGTACTGTATGATTCCACTTACATGAAACATCCAGAATAGGTAAATCCAGGGACAGAAAGCAGACTAGTCGTTGCCAGAGGCTGGGGCTTGGGAGGCATGGGGAGGAATGGATATGGAGTTTTCTTATATGGTAATGAAAATGTTTTGGAACCAGACAGAGTTAGTGATTGCACAATGCTGTTAATGTACTAAATGCCACCGGATTGACAAAAAATTATTTACAAATACCTGTAAATGATTTTATGTTATATTAATTTTACTGCAATTTTTAAAAGCCATTGAGGAAAGATTATATTTTCTAATTAACAAGAAATACAGCAATTCATTCAATTACAAAGAAGAAAAACTAGAAAAGAAGACAAGAAATGAGAAAAAAGGAAAAACAGAAGATAGATGAGAAAGGAGAAAAATAAAGCCACAAAGAGGCATGAAAAAAAAAAACAGATCACAAAGAGAACAAGGCATGCTCTCACTTTTGGGAGATGCCTGCACCTTTCCTGTGCCCCTCTTTGTCCGGGAGCGAGGGGGATGGGAGACGGGGCGGTGTTACCTTGCCTTGCCCTCTCCTAAGTTCGAGGGCCTTTCTTTTGCTTCGGTAACTTATACCCTGAACCTACGCAGCCTAGCTAGCTCAGTTCTACTACCTCTGAAACTTTCTAAATAAACTTTCTCTTATAATATGAGTTCTTGGCTCTGAAATCTTTCTTTGCTCGTCTCAAGAACCAAGGTCCAATTTCACCACCGGTAACACTTCCAAAGAAGTATCTATCTTCAGACCTTCCACCACTGCCTGGAAATGACCTCACTCAAATGAAGACAGTTCCTTGGACTGTGCTCAAGCTTCCCCATAAAAGCCCCGCTGAAAGAAAAAACAAACAAATCAACAAACAAAAACAACAAAGAGAACAGGAAGGAGGTAAAAAGTGAAGAGAGATTCAATCTATTCCGAAGGAAGTGTATCAGTAAACCACATTACTTAATAATTTCAATCCAGGGCGGGGGGGAAAAAATGGACACATATGTAATACCCGTTGTAAAAAAAATTTTTTTTAAATAAATAAATAAATAAAATAATTTCAATCCATAATTATTAGGCATGTCTTTGAATCTTTTGTGAAATAAAGGGGAATAAAAATTACTAACTCAAACATTATTTGGGTAATGAATTTTACAGCATTAACAAAACTCTCCTTGATAATGATCTTGTTAGCTGCTTCTTATACTAGAACCTTTGGTACCTACCATTGCTCCCCACCCTTTCTCCTTCCTTCAGCTTCCTCACTAGGAGCTCTGTCAGATCCCAAGGTTCTCTGTTAGAGCCACACTTAGAGGAGTTTGGTAAGATCCAGAGAAGTATGATTTGGCATGTACTGTGTTTCTGCTAAGGAGACTCCTTAGGTGAAAAGCTAAGAGGAATAAGGGAATGATCTAAAGAAAGGAAACAAGGATCTGAGTACTTGGGGCTACTTGAGGACTTTAAGAGGGAAAGGGAAAAAAAAAAGAGCTTTATTTTCCTTCCAGAAATAAGTAACCTAGTTCAACGAGATAGGGAAGGGAAGCAAGGCAAGATTCAGAGCAGAAGCCTTGGTCAAAAACAGTGCTTTGGCTGGAGCATGAACATTCCCCAGGGAACTTAATTGCAATGAAAGTGGATGAAGTATAGATCCCTGACAACTTATCTCTAAAAGTAACAGTAACAAAAGGAGCTTGAGGATGGAAGACATAAGGGAATATACTTTGTATTCTAGCTAAATAGATGAAATCTAGCTCCAGAAGCTAATGCTGTCAAAATCTGTATTTCTAAGATACTGCCTGCAAAATTCTTCCCCTCTCCACAGGATTTCTTACCGTATACACTGCCAGCAGAGCCAGCTGGTTATAGGGGCGCCCATTCTTGGGAGCAATGTGCTGGGCCTTCAGGTACCAACTAGAATAAAAAAACAGTTTTAAAAATGCTAGTCCCATATCAACCCTTTCCCAATTCATCACATGATAGTCCTTACTACTTAAGACATAAGCTTTATTGTTAGATGTAACCCTGAAGTGGTAAAGTTTGGCTAAAGAGACCAAAAAGGACAGCTGAAGAACATCCGTATAGAAGCTCAGGTAACCCATTGCTCTTAATAGGGCTTAGCTTAAAGCCACACAGGGAGAGAAGCAAATGAACAAGAGGCAAAAGTACCTGCGTGCTTTCCCGTAGTTTGTTGTGTCATTGGCTTGTTCCCGATACCTAGCAATATCTCCTTGACAAATCATACATCGCTGGGCACTGATCAAGGCATATTTTACCTTCAGGAAAAATAATCAGTTAATAGCATACCCAAGAAACTCTAACTTCAACCCCAAAGTACAGGGACGGGGCCAAAATGACAAGGCACTAGTAGTCCTCAACAAAGTAAAAAGTTTTCAAGTCTAACCTTGACTAGCAAAAAGAAAATAGCCAAGAGTGTGATAAAAAAAATTTACTGAGAAAAAGTAACAGAAGGGAGAGGGGCCATTTTTTTTTTAAATCCTCACCCAAGAATTTTTTTTTATTAATTTCAGAGAGAGGAGAAGGGAGAAGAGAGAGGCAAAGGGAGGCAAGCATATCAATGTGAGAGAGAAACATTGATTGGCTGCCTCCCATACACGCCCTAAGGATCAAACCTGAAACCTAGGTATGTGCCCTGACCGGAAATTGAGCCTGCAACCTTTTGGTGTATGGGATGATACTCCAACAAACTAAGCCACCTAGTGAGGGCAAGAGGAGCTCATTCTTATTTCAAGTCCCAGGCAAATGGAAGAAAATATTCTGAAACTAAGAGTCAGGAGGCCTGACTCTCCATGTAATAGTTGTGTGATCTTAAGTAGGTCTTTGGGACTCAGTTTCTTCATTTGAATGTAAAAAACACCTATTCCATAGGGTAATTGAAGGAAATAAATATAAAATACTTCACAAATTTTAAAGCGATATACAGACCCTGGCTGGATAGCTTAGTTGGTTAGAGTGTCATCCTGATATGCCAAGGTTGTGGGTTCAATCCCCAGTCAGGGCACATACAAGAATCAACCCAGGAATGTATAAGTAAGTGGAACAACAAAAATTGATGTTTAACCCCAGTTTGGTTCCTGGTCAGGGAACATGCCTTGATCCCCAGTAGGGGGCGTTCAGGAGGCAGGCAATCAATGATTCTCAACATTTATATTTGTATCTCTCCCTCTTCCTTCCTCTCTGAAATCAATAAAAATATTTTCTTAATATTTTGATGTTTCTCTCTCTCTCTCAAATCAATAAATAAAAAAATAAAGTGATATACAAATATTAAGACAATTACTTACTGTTCTCTTTCTCGCCTCAAACTGTTAATATCACCACACTGTGTTACTGCATTACATCCCCTTTGCAAAATAACAGTTCCCTAAACAGTAAGTTACCCTTTACCAAATGTGCCAGGACTGTGTAGTTACATACATACTAGAGACCTAGTGCACAAAATCTGTGCACTCGGGCAGGGAGGGGGGGGTGCCTCAGCCTGGCCTGTGCCCTTTCGCAGTCCAGGAGCCCTCGGGGGATGTCTGACTGATGGCATAGGGAGCAGGCCTAAGCCATCAGTAGGACATCTTTAGTGTTGCCGCGGAAGCAGGAGAGGCTCCCGCCACCACCACTGCGCTCCCCAGCTGTGAGTCCAGCTTCTGGCTGAACAGAACTCCCCCTGTGGGAGCACACTGACCACTGCGGGACAGCTCCTGTGTTGAGTGTCTGCCCCCTGGTGGTCAGTGTGTGTCATAGCGACCAGTCATTCTGCCGTTCAGTCTATTTGCATATTAGCCTTTTATTATATAGGAGGACTAGAGACCTGGTGCATGAATTCATGCATGGGTGGGGTCCCTCGGCTTGGCCGGCGATTGAGGCCAATCAGGGCCGCAGGAGGTTGGCAGAGAAAGGGACCGCAAGAGATTGGCTTTGGGTGCACACTGACCACCAGAGGGCAGCTCCCTCTGGTGGTCAGTGCACATCATACCGACCAGTTGACCAGTCGTTTGGTCACTTAGGCTTTTATAGATAGATAGATAGATAGATAGATAGATAGATAGATAATAGATAGATGTGTGCGTGCGTGTGTGTGTGTGTGTGTGTGTGTGTGTATATTACAACAGAGTAAACCCTCAGCAATCCTAAGACATGTGCCCAACCTAAAAACCTCCCTGAGGAACATCACTTCATAACATGTAATTCCACTCCACCCCACACATAAGAAATTAGGGTGTCCCTGAACAAAAAACAAAGCTTCAAGGACAAGTACATAATGAACCCTCAGGAAGGCTCATTTACTAGCTAAATAACTAGCTCCTGCACACCAGCCTCCTAACACATAACTCAAACATGTGCCTCAGCAAAGTTATATATCACTGTCATCCACCTTCAGAGTCCTGACTATCCTACACATTATATGAATGAACACTAAAAACCCTTGGTATTTAACTGATTAAGCACCAAGAAAACTAGTTGTATCTCCATACTACAGCCACTTTGCCATCTCAATGAGGGGAAGAAAGAAAACTGCCAAAGGCTCTCCACTATCCTCGCAATGAAATCCTAGATGATCAAGCCTCTGCTCATTTATTCAGCACCATTACCCCCCTTATTCTCTGTGCCGCATCAAACTAGACTTCTCAGTCCCACTAACACACCATGCTCTTTCCCACTTCAGGACCTTCACATATATTGTTCCCTATCTCTAGAATGTTGTAGTTCTTGCATCTTCACATACCCCTTCACCTAGCTAATGTCTCAGGTGTTTAGCCTCAGTTTAACTGTGACTTCCTCAGTCCTCCATGATCCTCTAAGCCAGCGGTGCTCAACCTGGGAGTCGAACGACCCTTTCTTTCACAGGGGTCTCCTAAGACCATCGGAAAACACATATATAATTACATATTGTTTTTGTGATGAATCACTATGCTTTAATTATGTTCAATTTGTAACAATGAAAATACATCCTGCATATCAGATATTTACATTACGATTCATAACAGTAGCAAAATTACAGTTATGAAGTAGCAACGAAAATAATTTTATGTTTGGGGGTCACCACAACATGAGGATCTGTATTAAGGGTCATGGCATTAGGAAGGTTGAGAACCACTGCTCTAAGCCCTTTTACAGTGTATACCGCCTCCCCGCCACCCCGCCCCAACACACACACACACACACACACAAAATCCTTTGCAGAAGTCACTGCATCTCCAATTACTAATCCAACATCTGCACTCACCCCTAATCAAACTCTAAACTTTAAGAGCTGGGATCATGGCTTTCTTGTTTCACACTGAATTAATTGAGTGTGCCTAGAATGGCACCTGGCATGTAGGAGGGACCCAAATACTTGCCGATTAGTAATAGAGCTTACGCATAGTAATTTATCAGAAGGAGCAGAAAGGCAAGAAGAAGCCGTTACTCCATAAATCGCACCCCTTTCTCTAATGAATCTTTTAACCTCTTCCTTTTCCTCTGGCTCTTTCTTCTCTACACATAAATATGCTCCAGTATCTCACAGCTTAAAAAGAAACAAAGTTCTCTTGAGACTATGTTCTCTTTTAATACTATCTCCCCTCCTTGCCTTCATAGCCAAGACTCTTAAAAAGAATGGTCTATATTACTCTCATTATATGTACTACCCCACTTCTCATTTACTACAATCTGGCTTCCATCCTCTCCAATTAAAATAACTGGTGGGTGATAAGGTCATCCAATCCAATGAACACTTTTTAGGAATCTTAGTATTTGATGACTCTATAGCACTTGACAATTTTATTCACCACCTTGAAATCTGATAACCGAACTCTCTGTCCAGCCATTCTGTCTCCCAACTTCTGCTTCAATTATCAACTATATATTGATGACTCCTCCATCTATATCACCAGCCCACCTCTTTGTACTGAGCTCCAGACTGACCAGAATATTCATTTGTTCGTTTTCAAGCTCCTCCACCTAAACATATCCAAAACTGAACTACCCTTTTCCTTTCCACCCACTCTCCTAGGCCACAAAAAAGGAGATGATCTAGACTCCTCATGTCTCTAATCTCATCAGTCACACCAAATTATCCAGTAGTCCAAGTCTATTTTCCTTATATTCTTCTAATCTGTTTCTTCTTTTCTACCTCCAATATCTCTACCTTCATTCAGGGCCACAACTTGACTCTCCTACCTCCACTCTTGCCCAAACTCACCTATTTCCCAGAATGACTGGCTGTAAAAATGAATCTATGATATCCATTTGTTAGAAATCAATGTTTCCTCAGTGCTTTCAGAATAAAGTCAAAACTCTCCAGTAAGATTTTATGATCTATCCCTTTCTACTTCATTAGCTTTATCTCCTGTACAGCCCAATTCCAGATCACATACACCAGCATATTGAACTTCTTCCACTTTTCCAACAAGGTTTGATTCTCTCTCACTGTACCCTGCATTGAAACTGCCCCTCTGTTGTTACTCATGTTTCGAAACTCAACTTGACAGTCTCTATAAAGCCTTCCTTGACTCTATCCATCTAAATCAGATCTACTTCTGCACAGCCAGTGTGGCTCAGTGGTTGAGTGTCTAACCAAGAACCAGGAGGTTATGGTTCGTTTCCTAGTCAGGGCACATGCCGGGGTTGTGGGCCCAATCCTCAGTAGGGGGCGTGCAGGAGGCAGCCGATCAATGATTCTCTTTCATCATTTATGCTTCTATCACTCTCTCCTTCCCCCTTCCTCTCTCTGAAATCAATAAAAAACATGTTTAATTTTTTAAAAACTTTAAAATAAATAAATAAAAATAAATTAGATCCACTTCATCCTATGCCCCTTCAACACTGTATATGTACCATTATCATAGTACTTATAACTACAATACAAACAATTTTAAAAAATCAAACACTTAGAGGCTGAATAGCATGCTATTAAACAATGATTGGGTTACCAAAGAGATCAAAGAAGAAATAAAAAGCATCCTGGAAACAAATGACAACGAAAACATAACAATTCAAAATTTATGGGACACAGTGAAAGCAGTCCTGAGAGGGAAGTTCATAGCTCTACAGGCCTATCTCAGAAAACGAGGAAAATGGTAATAAATTATCTAACCCTACAACTCAAAGAATTAGAGAGCAACAAGAAAAGCCCAGAGTAAGCAGAAAGAAGGAATAAAGATCAGAGCTGAAATAAATGACACAGAAACCAAATAAATAAATAAATAAATAAAACCAATACAAAAGATCAATAAAAACCACGAGTTCTTTGAAAGGATAAACAAGACTGTTAAACCTCTAGCCAGGCTCACCAAGAAACAAAGAGAGAGGACCCAAATAAACAATATCAGAAAAGAAAGAGGTGAAGTAAGAACTGACCCCACAGACATACAAGTATTATTTAAAAATACTACAAACAACTCTACTCCAACTGGACAACCTAGACAAAATGAACATATTCCTAAAAAAATACAATCTTCAAAAACTCAATCAGGAAGAATAAAAAAAACCTGAATAGGCTGATAACTACTGATGAAATTGAAGCAATAATCAAAAAACTTCCAACAAACAAAAGCCCTGGCCCGTACAGCTTCCTAGGGGGACTTTTACCAAACATTCAAAGACCTAAAACCTATCCTTCTCAGACTATTCCAGAAAATTCAAGAGGAAGGCACACTTTCAAGCTCTTTCTATGAAGCCAGAATTACCCTAATCCCAAAACTAGATAAAGACACTACAAAGAAAGAGAATTACAGGCCAACATCCCTGATGAACATGGTTGCTAAAATCCTCAACAGAAAAGAGAATTACAGGCCAATATCCCTCATGAACACAGATGCCAAAATCCTCAACACAATCTTAGCAAATTGGATCCAGCATTACATTAGAAAGATCATACACCATGACCAAGTGGGATTTATCCCAGGGATGCAAAGCTGGTAAAATATCTGCAAATCAATAAACGTATTGAGAGGCAAAAATCACATATCATTGATGCAGAAAAAGCATTTGACAAAATCCAACACTGTTTCTTGATAAAAACTCTCAGCAAAATGGAAATAGAGGGATTATACCTCAACATAATAAAGCCTTATATGACAAACCTACAGCCAACATCATACTCAATGGGCAAAAACTAAAACCATTTCCCCTAAGAACAGGAACAAGACAGGGATGCCAACTTTCATCACTCCTGTTCGACATAGTATTGGGAGTGCTAGCCATAGTGATCAGACAATAAGAAGAAATAAAAAGCATACAAAACACCCAGAACATAGAAAGGGAATGGACTGACTATTCTTGGGGGGGAAAGGGGTGTGGGAGATGCGGGAAGAGACTGGACAAAAATCGTGCACCTATGGATGAGGACAGTGGGGGGGTAAGGGCAGAGGGTGGGGTGGGAACTGGGTGGGGGGGAGCTATGGGGGGAAAAAAAGAGGAACAAATGTAATAATCTGAACAATAAAGATTTAATAAAATTTAAAAAAGTAGAAAAAAAAAAACCACCCAGAAATCTATGGCTTTTTTATACACCAATAATGAACTCACAGAAAGAGAAACAAAAAAAATTCCACTTACCATTACAACACAAAAATTAAGATACTTAGGAATAAACTACCAGAAAACTACAGGGGACAATGGATCTAAGGAGAAAATAAACAAATGGGACTACATCAAAATAAAAAGCTTCTGCACAGCAAAAGAAACCATCAACAAAACAACAAGAAAGCCCACTGCATGGGAGAACATATTTGCCAATGTTATCTCCAATAAGGGTTTAATCTCCAAAATTTACAGGGAACTCATACAACTTAAAAAAAGGAAGATAATCCAATCAAAAAATGAGCGGAGTACCTAAATAGACACTTTTCGAAAGAGGACATACAGAAGGCCAAGAGACATATGAAAACATGCTCAAAGTCACTAATCATCCGAGAGATGCAAATCAAAACAACAATGAGGTACCATCTCACACCTGTCAGAATGGCTATCATCAACAAATCAACAAACAACAAGTGCTGGCAAGGATGCGGAAAGAAAGGAACCCTCGTGCACTGGTGGTGGGAATGCAGACTGGTGCAGCCACTATGGAAAACAGTATGAAGTTTCCTCAAAAAATTAAAAATGGAACTCCCATTTGACCCCGTAATCCCACTTCTAAGAATATATCACATGACAATAATTGATTTAATTGCCCTGTAACCCCAATAGGCTGTATCTTTCACTTTTGTAACCTTAACACCCAGCACAGTGCCTAGCACATAACTAACACTAGATAAATGCTTACTAAATAAATGAATAAATTTAAGATAAAGAAACTGGCTTACTGTCTTGCGTAATGGCTTGCTACGAATGGCAAGACCATCCATGTAGTCCTCCAGTTTGAACTTGTAAGTAACCTGCAGCTTTTGAAGCAAACTATCAAAGAAGTCACTACCCTGTAAAGAGAAAAAAATAAGGAATTAAAAAATAAGCTGAATCAGCCAGTTCTAGCCCAATCTACCCACCAGAAACTTGGGCAAGTGACCTTTTCACAGTTCTACTAATGCTCAGCCATCTGTTATAAAGGGGAGCATATACAGCACTAACTAAGCAAAACATAAACTCATAGCATAAGCCACTCTATGATTTTAAAGATATGAACACCTACACACACACACTCTTTTCCCCACCCTCCCATCCCCACAACCCCTGTTTAAGATCTTCAGAAAGCTTCCAAGCTCGGAACTAATTCCAATTGTAAGTTATGGTCTCAAGGAAGCAACAGGAGTAAGGCAGGCCTAAACCCAAGAAAAGAGCATACAGTTTTTTGGTCAATGTTCTGTTATGTAGTATTTCATGTGGTAAAAATCCATCACAACTACAGCATGCTGAAGCTTTTTTCCTGTGGACAAAAAATGATGGTTTACCTCATCCAAGAGTTCCAACAGTCTGTTCCGAATCTGTTCTGGGTTATCAACATTCGGATCCTTGAGAAGCTGCCTGAACTTCTCAATCACCTGATAGAAAGCATTCTTCCACAGGATCTGATCCACATTCTGATTATCAGAGAACTCAATATCTAATAGAATACAGCGCTCATATAGCTGCAGCAGTTCAGCTCTGGAATAAAATACATGCAACTTCTAGCTCCAAATACACCACAGAAAAGGCAAGACTCAAGATTTGAGCTTTTTGCAAATTAAATATCTTTCTTAACAGGAAATCCAAAATGCCATCAGGTATAATACTCATTCTAGCCTCCATTCTGCACAGTATAATGCCATTTTAAAAACAGTTATGTCTAGGAAAGTAGTTTTTCCCCATATGCCTGAACCTAAATTTAACAGCTGACATAAGATCTTCACCACAAGTTTTATGGTGTTCATTTCTTGGCATTCTGGAAAGTCTTTCCTTTTCCATTTCCAGATTCCATGTTCTCTTAAGGTTAATTTTTTTTTTTCTTAAAGAGAAAGTGGGAAGTATAATAATTTCTAAGACTAGAAACAAAGTTTTGTTTTTTCAATTGTCCCTTCCTTACAAAAATCAATGTGAAAGGGAGATAACATCCAGTAGCTTACCTAACAAGTTTTCTACTTTCCTCAGCCATAGGAGCCTATACACCTCCCAGCTTATCCCCATTTCCCTCTAGCCAGAATGGAATACACCATACCTAAGCTGAGCCATCTTTTCCAGGCCCTCAGGACTGATGCGGTCCCTGGAGAGCAGGTTGCTGAGCTGCAGTTCCTGGTTATCAGCCACCCGGAGAAGCCTATGTAGTTCTTGTTGCTGCATGTTCCTCATGTGCTGCTCCATCTCCTCAGGACTCATGGTGTTGGCAGGGAGAGGACTACACACATATTGTCCTGATGGAGTCGGGTAGCCTGGGTAGTAAGGTCCTGGGTACACACCATTTGTAGGGCCCACTGGGTACTGCAGAGGGCTATAGCCTGTATAAGGATACTGGGAGGCAGGGCCTGGTGTCCGGGGGTAGTAATAAGGGTTGTCAGAGTTTTGAAACTTATAGTAAGATGCTTGGGCCTGGCGTGAGTCACCCCAAGATGTAGGGCTGACTTCATCATCAGTGTCCAAGAAATGTAGCTGGGGTGTCTGGCTCTTTAGAGCAGGTTTCTGATCAGGATTGTTTGGGTCCCACAATCGTCGAGTGGTGCCTCCTCGGCCCCAACTCCGAGATCCCTTACTACCAGATCCAAATAATAGCCGAGGTCCCAAAGGTGTAGACTCTGGAGAACCAGATGAATTGACAGTTAGGTTGGTATGGGCAGGCAGAATCAGAATGCCACGGCCACGACCCCGAAGTTCTTGTTTCAGGTTTTTGGACTCCTGCTTCTCAGAGCCTTTGCCCCCACTGCTCAAGCCTTTATCAGGCTTTAACCTATCCACATCCTCTCTGGCTGGCCTCACTATGGGGGAATCTTTGTTCATGGTTTCTGCATCAAAAGTGACACGAAGAGTGCCTCGATTTTCTTTACCGTTGCTTTTCTGCTCTCCCTCCCCACGGCCAGAACAGTTTCTTTCTAAATGTTTCTTCCTTTCTGAGCTCCTCCTGGGCCCATCAGACTCATCAATTCTGTCCTCATCTAAGGAGTCAGTTGAAGACATAGACACTTGCTTCTTCAGTCGTGACCTCAACTTGGTCCTATCCTGGCGGCGGCGGCGACATCCATTATCAGCCAGGCCAGACCCCTCAGCACTGTTGTTGCTACCAGCTGAGCTGGTACTGCAGGTGCGGTAGCGGTTCCTTCGTTTGTCTGAGCGGGAATAGCGCTTTGCAGAACCAGGCTTCCCCTGTGCTGGGTCTTCATTCACTTTCTTCATCCCCTCCCCTTTTTCAATCCTCTTTCCTTTTTCTCCCTTTGCAGCCCTTACTCTGTCACAATTTAGGCTCTTTTGTATCTCATCTTTGTCTGGTTTATTCACAACTTCCTCTTTCATTTGTTCCCTACATTCATCTTCCTCTACTTTCAGTTGTTCTACCTGGTTGAGGATTTCTTCCTCATCCATCCTGCTAGTAGATTCTTTGGTAAGAGTCTGCATACGCCTTCCAGGCTGATAGATCTGCATGTCAGGTTTCTTTGTTTTCTTGATAATTCTTAGACTTCGATCCTCTTGTCCAGCAATTCTAGGAGAGGACTCCTGTGCCTGAATATTTTCTGGGTCTACAGGACCATTTTGCTGTTGGTTGTCGAGTTCCTTGCAGACATCTTTAATGAGCTGTGTACCATTTCCAACAGCTGAAGAATCTTTGTCATTAACAATTTCATCCTTAAATTCATCACTCCCAGAGGGTTCTTTGATTTTAGGTTTGTTCCTTAGTCGTGAAAGACCAGGCTTATAGATTTCCAGATCAGGGCGTCTATTATCTTTGCGTTGCCTGGGCTCCTTCATGATTTCTGTGATGTTGGAGAGTATTGGGGAGGGAAGAGTAGAAGAAAAGAATAAAGAAGGTGGGAAGGGGGTAAAATGTCATTCTGGTGAAGTAACAGAAAAGTCAAGCAAGAATTACACATCAAAATGCTATTATTGGTCCTGGCTGGGTAGCTCAGTTGGTGAGCGTTGTCCCCGATACGCCAAGGTTGTGGGGCACATACAAGTATCAACGAATAAATGCATAAATAAGTGGAACGACAAATCGAAGTTTCTCTCTCCCCCGTCTCTCTAAAATAAATAAAACTTTTAAAATATTATTGATTAACAAAGAAGGAATTTTCTGCAGAAGCAGAAATTCTACTAAGTTTACAATATTTGTTCAGCAACTGACAAAGCTAAGAACTTAACTGTGAACTCATGGAAACAGACAATAGTGCAGTGAAGCCCTGGGGAGGGGGCGGGGGCAGAGTGGAGGGGGCTAATAGGGAGTGGTGGGAGAGTGGACATCTATAATACTTTCAACAATAAAGATAGTTTGTTTGCTTGTTTAAAAAAAAAAAACTTTTTTCTTTCTTTTAAACCTAGAAATAAACTTGGTTGCTTTTTCTCAACAATAAAGATAAATTTTTTTTTTAAAAAAGGGAGGAAGTGGGAGCAGGGAGGAGGAGGTCAATGGGGAAATAAAGGGGTACAACTGTAATACTTTCAACAACAAAGATAACAAAAATTTTTAAAAGAACTTAATTGTGTTGGAGTTACCTACACCTGAGGTAAGGAAACAAGAAAAAAATAGTGTTACTCAAGTCATATTTGGATCCCCAAGACCCTAAACTACCCCATTACTGTCGGAATAAAAGATCTCCAACCATTTCAGCAACAGGCTGTTCTCTATTATAGAGCCCTCAAATCCATCTGAATCTTTTCTTCTGCCTCTAACGTTTTTCCAGGGTGGCTAAGTCCTTTTAACATACCAGTAGGAAAGGAGTAAAAGTGGGATATGCATAACAACCATGGTCTGGACATCCCTGGAGAAAAAAATGGCAAGTCCAGACTTTGACTTGGCCAGAACAATCCTCTTCTTTAAGCTACCAATTACCCAATCATATACCTCCTGCCCGAGCAAACTGGAAGCAGTTTCTTTCACATTCTTCAACTCCACTCATGCTCACCAACTCTCTAACGGTAGCCAACAGAGTCATTCCAAGAAAATACTGCTCAGACTATCATCATTAGAATACTGAGACTAACTGCTACTATGATGATGGAATATGAGAAGGAAAAAGTTCCATAAGGAAGCTTTCCCTGGAAGATGATGGGAATATTGTGACAGGCTCTCAAAAAATACCGAAGACTGGGGCACCCAAGAATAAGAGCACGGGACTTCAAAAACCGCTGTCCGGACTCCATGAACTTACTGAGTGACACATAAGCAAGTCTCTATTTTTTGTGTCTGTTATCTTTATCTATTCAGGGGGACGACTACTACAAACAGCTACTCAAGCTTTCCGTGGAAAAGTGACAGGAATTAGTGAGATTACAGAGTACATAACATGAAATGCTATATAAAATCCTAGTACTGTTCTATAAACACCAATGTAAACAAACCCATAATAGAAATGTACACCTATGTGTATAACAAAACAGAACAGAAAAAAAAGACAAAAGACCACCTTGATGTTTTACTGCTACAGTGTTCTCATAAGTTTAAAAGACTGTTCCAAGTCTGAGTGAAGTGAAGCAGTTTAACTCCAGAACAGCTCACCCTCAGCAGCCTCTGTAACTTAGGTGACGTGGAGAGAAGGGGAAGAGGGAGAAAAGAACCTGAATAAATCCGATTGCGCTGCCTAACAAAGGGGCGGGGAGGCATTATTAGTGACTAGAACCTTCCCTGGTGTGGCTGGAGATCTGAACTTGCCAGTTGAGCATTTTCTCAGAGAAAAACAGCTTCCACACACGCCAAGGCCCACCGAGAGGAGAGCCGACTCTCTGAGGTCCTGGACCCCTTCCAGTGGCCCATCGTCAGAAGCCTGCCTTGGGGTGGGGGGGGGTGGGGGAGTTCGGCAAGGGAGTGCCAAGCTATTCAGCCTTCCTCAATGTCCCCGGTTCCTTCTCTCCAACGCTCAACAGATGACGGGCCTGGGGAGGGGGGGATTCCTCGGGGAACGATACATCCCGGGGCCTCCGCCAGACCCCAGCGCCCCTCCTTCACGCGTCTCCTGGCGGCTCGGCTCGGGACCCACGAGCTGGTCTGAGAAGACGGAGGCAATGGGGGAACAGTCACCTCCGCGGTCAGAAAGGGGGCGGAGGCAGGCACTCGGGTTGGACTCGTCTGAAAGGGGTCAGAGCCGCCAGAGCGGGA
>NW_006294069.1:3829950-3843680 GCF_000327345.1 Myotis davidii
AGACTGCGCACAAAGACCACTAGGGGGTGCACCAAGAAAGCATAACAAAATGCGGAGACAAAGAAACAGGACAAAATTGTCAATGGAAGATATAGAGTTCAGAACCACACTATTAATTTCTCTTAAGAATTGTCTAGAAGCCACCGATAAAGCTATTGAGATCTTCGAGAAATCTAATTGAGACCCTCATGCTATGATGGGGAACCAACTAGAAATTAAGCATACACGGACTGAAATAACGAATATGATACAGACTCCCGAGAGCAGACCAGAGGAGCGCAAGAATCAAGTCAATGATTTGAAATGCGAGGAAGCAAAAAACACGAGGACCCTGGGACTGGGTTGGGGCTGGGACTGACGAGAGACAACGCAGGATCCAGCCTCCTCCCCTCCTCGCAGGCCAGGGTCTCCCCCCACAGGCCCGGACTAGTGCTCCAGGCCTCGATTTGGGAACCTTGAAAATCTTGTAAGAGTCATTATTATGTTCCCCGCTTTCTCCTCCACTCCCCAGAGATGAAGAAACGGAGTCCCAGAGAACCGTAGTTCCCGGGGTGACTCAGTCGATAAGTACCAGACTATCAAAGTCTTCTCCTTTACGGCAAAGTGCTTCCCCCGAGCCAGCCTCCTGACTACTTATTTTAAAAATACATTGTAGTTGGCTCTCGTTGGGGAAGGGGTTGGGTGGCAGTAAATCAGGAGGGATTCTATTCGTCGGTTTGGGAATTTCCGCATCATTGTGGATTCTTGGGAAAATGACTTAACGTCCCTGGATCTCAGGTTGATTGATTGTGTTCCGTCTTTAAATTTAACCGGATCAGCCCCGCCGGAGCGGCCTCTGGTGTACAGAGGGTCGTGGGTGTGATTGCCAGTCAGGGCACACACTCGGGATGAGGGTTCGATTCCCGGTCTGGGGGCATATGGATGTTTCTCACATCCATGCTTCTCTCCCTGTCCCTTCCTCTCGCTCCAAAATCAATAATAATAATAATAAACATTTAGAAAATAAAGTCAATAAAAATATACCCTCAGGTGAGGATTTAAAAATGTTTTTTAATGTAACTAGATCAGAAAACTGGTACTTTAACTTCTTGTTCAGTAGCACCTATTCAGAACTGTGGTGAAACTCCCTCCCCCAAGGCCGCTTTCCTCCACCTGTTGCTCCTTCCCAATCCCAAACCCACAAAGAATAGTTAGGAATTATTCCTTAGACCAGTGGTTCTCAACCTTGGCTGCACAGTAGAATCAGCTAGGAATCTTTTTATAATCCTGATTTCTGGGCCCCATCCTCCGGAAATTCTGTTTCTTTGTTACCACCCCATAACAAAGAAACAGAATTTCCAGAGGATGAGGCCCAGAAATCAGGATTTTAAAAAGATTCCCAGGTGATTCTAATGTGCAGCCAAGTTTGAGAACCACTGCCTTAGACTGAGCCTAAAATATTTGAACCATCTCTGACAGAACTCAGTTCCTATTATGGGACAGACACTTGCCACCAGAAGGTTAAGCAGAAGTAGAAAGTAAGTTACAGAGGGAGATTTAAAGGTCCAAAAGTAGGGGTGTGGAATACAACTTGGGCCTAAAAAAGAAGGAAATCTTATCTTTTGCAACAGCATGGATGGACCTGGAGACCATTATGCTAAGTGAAATAAGTCAGTCAGAGAAAGATAAGTACCATGTGATTTCACTTGTATGTAGAATCTAATGAACACAATAAACTAACAAACACAATAGAAACAGACGCAGATATAGAGAACAGACTAACAGCTGTCAGGGGGGAGGGAGTCATGGGGGGCTGCATGAAAATAGTGAAAGAATTAAGAAAAAAAACCCACCCACAAACACAAAAAAACTCATAGACACAACAGCATGGTGATTACCAAAGGGAAAAGGGGGTGGAGGGTGCGGGTAGAAGAGAGTAAAGGGGGGATAAATGGTGAGGGGAAGAGACCTGACTTGGGGTAGTGAACACAATACAATCTATAGATGATGTATTATAGAATTGTACACCTGAAACCTATATAATTTTATTAACAAATATCACCCAATAAATTCACTAAAATAAGTAAATAAAGTAGGGGGGTGATTTGAGTGGTCAGAGCAAGTGACAATCTTTAAAACATGAAATAGGCACATAGTGGACCCATGCCAGAGGAAGTTGCAGCCTCAAACCATTGCCCAGCCTCCTTACCCTTGGGCTGTGAGCACTGAAGGGGGCTGTACAGTATAGAAAAATAAATAAATGAATAAATAAATAAAATAAAAATAAAACATGAAATAGGAAGAAATAAACGAATTCATTTTCACATTGAAATTGTAGAGAACATTGCATCAGGTTTGTTTGTTTTTCAGTCTTCCATGACTGACACTTTTTGTAAGTAAGATTTCGGGTGTGTTTTTTGTTTGTTTCTTAATTCTCACCCGAGGATATTTTTTCCATTGGTTTTTAGAGACAATGGAAGGGAGGAAGGATGAAAGAGAGAAACATCCATATGACTCACATCAAGTGGTTGCCTCCCACACATGGGGATCAAACCTGCAACCCAGGTACATGCCCTAGACTGGGAATCGAACCCATGACCCTTTGGCTTCGGTGCACAGGCCTTCTCTCTGACCACTGAGCACACCAGCCAGGCTGCATCAGGGTTGTTTTTAAGATGGAAAAATAATCTGAAGAAAACCTGCTTAACCAAGAAAAACACTGTTACCAATGCAACAGTTTCAGTAAACTACAGGTAAAATATGCCAAAAGTTAAACCAGCTTGAGAAAATTTATCAGAACTCAGAGGGAAATATAATAGATAAAAACTATTAGAGGTAAGGACAGAAGATATAGAGAATAGATCCATAAAACTAATAATCAAATATGAGCTCCAGAAGGTGATAACAGAACTGAGGAGAAACAATAATACAAGAAAATTTACTAAGTTGATGGAAAAATTTGAATTTAAGATTTAAATTTAACCTTCAGATTTAAAGGGCTCATGAAGTACCAGGTAAAAATAAGTGAAAAGACAACTGTATTTAGACCTATATCAAATTTCATGCACTGGGCCTCTAATGTGAGTAATAAAACAACAAAGCAAATTTGGATAGTGGGGGAGAGAGAAATTCAGTTTCTAAAAACAAATATTACACAGGTCATCATTGCTGAGCGCAAAGTATTAAAATGAGTAATGAATAATCACAAACTTAAAAATTCTAATCACTTGGAATTTTTTAAACACCAATTTTGAATAACTCGGGTCAAAAAAATAAAACTAATATCATGGATTCTTTAAAAATTAAGGTTTCTGTAGGTGGAGAAAGGTATAGGGGCAATAAATGGTAATGGACAGGCACTTGACTTGGGGTGGTAAACATATACTACCGTGTACAGATGATGTGCTGTAGAATTGTGCACCTGAAACCTGTATAATTTTGTTAACAAGTGTCACCCCAGTAAATTCAATGAAAAAGAAAAAAGTTAATGAAAATGTTGCACCCAAAACCTATGGTATATTATTAAAGCAATACTCAGGGAAATTTGTAACCTGTGCTTTTATTATTAATTTTTAAAGAATAGAAATTAAAAGGAAAATAGGAGAATAAAGATAAAATCAGAAATTAATAAGGGAAAAAGAACAGTACTTGATAAAAAAAATTGAAGGTCTCATTCTTTAGAAATAAATTAGACATTAAAATAGACATATTTCTGGAAGAAAAAATAAGAAACCTAAAGAACATCCTTTTGGAAGTCTCATGAGTAATTCAAACTTAGCTCATCAAATCACTGATTTTCTCTAAAATACTTGTTCCTTCGTCAGTCTTATATCTTAATAAATTATACCACCATCTAAGTCAAACCCCTGGAGTTATCCTTGTCTCCCTCATTCCCCACATTCAAACCAATATCAGGATATGTCTCTTCTATCTCTGTAGTGGACATCTATGGAATTCACCACCTCAACATTCTCCCCTTTTCTCTTGAAAACTCCCTCACTCTCAAAAGTATTTTCTCTTTGTCCTTTTGTTTCTTTCCTTTTTTTCTTCTCCCTTCATTTGCTCCTGTTTTTCCCACAGGTACAGAAATTTAAGGCAATCATACTATTTGGTTCACATTACCATCAAGGCCTTTCTTATCTTTTCCCCATTCCAATTACTACTCATGTTCCTACCCTCCTCACTTAGGTCATCGCTCTAATATGTTTGAAATATGTCCTTGGATATATCTATGTCTTTTAATAATATATAGTGTCTTATGTATGTATATGTTTTAAATGTACATAATTGACATCATGTTATAGAAATCATTGTTTCTTTTTCATGTTTCTGTGAATACTTCTGATGCATAATATTGTCTTAAATGCCCTCACACCCTTGGCCACTGGTCCTGGGCCAAGATGGGCCAATCAGAGTCCTTACCCAGAATTTTTTTTAACTGAAACTGAGAAAGAAAATTCCTCTCCAGTGTGGAAGCCATAAAATGTAAAACACAGGAGCTGTCGGCAGCCACGCGTCCTGCCATGTGGAACTGGTCTGCGACAAAAAAGAATGAAGCTAACATGCAGAAAGCAGCAGAGGTGAGAAACAGAGAGTCCTAGAAAATCTCAAATCCCTGGTTTTAATTGTTCCTAAAGGTCCATATCCCTGCCTGTCCCATATTTTAACTCTTTCTTCGATTCCATGAGCCAGTAAATCTCATCACCTCCATCTTGTGTCCAGTTCAAATTGCGGTTCTATTACTTGCAGCCTATTTATAACTAACTAATTATAATCTTCAAAATGTAACTGTTTTTCTGGTTTTTTAATTGTGGTAAAATACATATAACATAAACTATATCATCATAGCGATTTTAAATATACAGTCTAGTAGTGGTAAGTACATTCACAGTGTTGTACAACCAATCTCCAGAATAATTTTCATCTTGCAAAATTGAAACTATACTCATTAAACAGCTTCCCTTCCCTTTCCCGCAGCCTCCAGCAACCACCATTGTACTTCCTATGAATTTATCTGCTCTAGGTACCTCACATAAGTGTATTTATTAGTATTTGTCTTTTTGTCTGGCTTATTTCACTTAGCATAATATCCCCAAGATATATTCATATTATAATATGAATAGTGATTCTATGTTTAATTTTTTGACATACTACCATGCTGTTTTCCATAGTAGCTGCACCAGTTTACATTTCCACCAACAGTGCACAAGAGCTCCAGTTTCTCCACATCCCTACCAACACTTGTTATGTGTGTGTGTTTAATAATAGTCATTCTAGCCCTAGCTGGTTTGGCTCTGGATAGAGCGTCGGCCTGCGGACTGATGGGTCCTGGGTTCAATTCCTGTCAAGGGCACATGCCCAGGTTTCAGCTGGATCCCCAGTAGAGGGTGTGCAGGAGGCAGCCCAATGGTTCTCTCTCATCATTGATGTTTCTATCTCTCTTTCCTTCTCCCTTTCTCTCTGAAATAAATAAAAAATATATTAAAAAAATAATAATAGTCATTCTAATATATGTAAGATGGTGTCTCCTTGTTTGATTTGCATTTCCCTAATAATTAGTAATGTTGAGCATCTTTTCATATGCTTGTTACAAGTCCATTTGTATATCTTCTTTGGAAACATCTCTGCTCAAATCCTTCACCCATTTTTTTTAATCAGGTTTGTTTTTCCAAAATGTGATTATTTTTTTCTGCCTCCACTTTCACCATCCAAGTCCCTGTTGTCTTTCATGTGGAAAACTCTAATACCATTTAACTGAATCCCCTGATTCTACTCTTTTCTCTTTTTTTCATTCACCATAATGTAGTGATTTTCATCCCGGATGAATTCTAGCATGTCACTTATCTGTTCAAAATTTTCCAATGGCATTCTATTGCTCTTGAGTAACATATCCATGAATCATGGTCCCTAATGAGACCCTGCCAACTTCACTCTCATCTCTTACACTACTCTTTGATCACTATTTTCACATACATTGGCCTCCTTTTAGTTCCTAGAATATGCCAACCTCCATCCCTCCTTAAAGTCTTCACACATGTTATTCCCTCTACTTGAAACACTTTTTCCCTACCCTGCCCATTCATCTTACGGGTCACCTTAAAATTTCACTTCTCCATAGAGAACCTTACCTGATATAAATAAGGCCTAACATTATAGAATCCTATCATAATACACTTCCCTAAATATCACCTATTACTATTTGTAAATAAATATCTATTTTGGGATTGCTTATTGTGCATTTCTCCACGAGATTGTAAGTTTTATGAGAGCAGAGACAAGTCTACTTTTCTAACACATCTCCAGACCAAACAGTATCTGACACATAGAAGGTGCTCACTATTTCATAACTGAATGAATAAATGAATGAATACCACAGATATGAAGAATACCTAGATATATTAATATGTACAACTAAATACTAATTTTGTATGATTTTGCAAATAATACATTACTGGAATAAATTCAGGAGGAGTTGGAAAATCTACATTAAAAGAATAATTATGAAGTCACTGAGAAAGTTACCATAGGGGTATTTATAAGGTAAAGACAAATTATCTTTATTTGCAGATAGCGTGATTATTTGGAGAATGAACTAGAAAACTATTAGCTCTAACAAGATATTCTAGTCTAGTCCTAACTAGTTTGGGTCAGTGGATAGAGCGCCAGCCTGTGGACTGGAGGATCCCGGCTTTGATTCTGGTCAGGGGCACATGCCCTGGTTGCGGGCTTGATCCTCAGTTATAGGGCATGCAGGAGGCAGCCAATCAGTGATTCTCTCTCAATGTTGATGTTTCTATCTCTCTCCCTCTCCCTCTCTGAAATCAATAAAATAAAAATATATATTTTTAAAAAGATACTCTAGTAAAGTGTTCTATTACATTTTCATATACATTATCAGTAAGTAATTTAAAAATCTAAGGAAATACCTTATCTCAAAAAATGTACTTAGACATAAATTTAATCATATCTGTATTGGAGGACACAAATAAACTATAAAAACTTTACTGAGAAACCTAAAACGAAAACACTTTACTAAATTGAAAGACACAGATGTTTATGGATAGGAAGACTTTATTCTTAAATGTCATACACCCCCAATTCATTGTTCATTTTACAGTGTGGTATTTCTGACAACCTTGATAAAGGATTTCTAAAGTCTCTTTGAAAGAATTATTTGTGAGAAAAGCTAATAAATTTTAGAGTAATCAGGGAAGAACATAATACAATGAACAACTGGAAAATGAATTGACAGTCTCATAAATGGCACAAAATATGAAGTCCAGAAAAGCCCTAAGCACTAATAGAAATTTAATTTTGATAAACATAACATTTCAGAAGAAAAAGATGATTCAGCCAGTAAATTGGTGTGTTAAAGACTCATGAAAGAATAAGTGGCCAATAAGTATACAGAAAAAGTGTTCAATCACTGTTTAAAAAAAGTAAACTCAAACTACTAGATATTTCATTAAATGAACAGATAAAATGATATATCAAAGGTGAAGAAAAATGGACATTCCTTAGAAACTGCTGTGAGAGTATAAAATGGTATTATCTACAACCCTTTTGGAGATGAATTTGGCAAGGGGTATAAAATGTCTTAGAAGTGTACATGCCTTTTGATGCAAATACCAGTTGCTGGAATCTACTCAAAGCATGTATGGAGATACACAAAGATCTTGTAACAAGGCTATTATTCATTACATCATTATTCATTACTAGAGGCCTGATGCACAAAATGCGTGCACAGGTGCAGTCCCTGGGCCTGGCCAGCAATCAAAGCGTGAGCGTCTGGCGTGGAAGGGCAGGTCCCAGCTGACCTCTGAGCCCTGGGCAGCACCTGGGCTCCTTGGCCCCTGCACACCCCCCTCCGCCTGAGTCCCAGCACCTGAGTCCCCATGTGGAGATGCAGTGAGCATGGCCAGACACTGCAGGCCAGGGCACAGCGTGGGCCTCTGGGCCACCCAGTGGTGCTGCATGGAAGCCGGGCGGGCAGCATGCTCTCTCCCAGCTTGCCTCGCAGACTGGCTCCTGCACGAACCCACAAGCCTGACCAGCCCCTGTGGTCCCAGGGCTGCCGCTCAGCTCACCTGGAAGAAGAGGCCATGCAGGTGCAGGGTGTGCTCCTTGGGGTGCCTAGCACGTGAGTGTGGGGGCTTCCCTGGCGCTAGCACTGGCATCCTGGGGAAGGGTAGCTGGGGGAGTGAGAGCGAGCTCGGCAGACACCCTGCATTCTCACTGCACCTCTGTCCCCAGGTAGCTGGTGAGAGGTTGCAGCCCCCACCCTCCCACCGGGGCACCACGGGAGATTGGTCGCTGCCACCCACCCCCAGTTCCACATATCAGTCCCCCGCCCTCAGCACCTGGGAGCCAGGCGGTGGCCCCACTCCCTGCCACAGCTGCTGGTCTCTGTCTGCAGGACAATCAGCGGGGTAGATTGGGCCCTGCTTGTCCTCTCCTTGGCCTGACGTCGCCTGGTCACCTCCACCATCCCACCACAGTCCCACTCTCATCAGGGCCCATCAGGATCTGCAGCACCTCCACTGCTGCCTGCTGCCTGCTGCCTGCTTCCAGTGCCACGTCACCGACGCCCACCATGTTCCGCACCACCCCCTGGTGGTCAGCACATGTCATAGCAAGCGGTCAAACTCCTGGTCAAGGGGACAGTTTGCATATTAGGCTTTTATTATATAGGACTAAAGGCCCGGTGCACGAAAATTGTGCACAGGGGCGAGGGGAGGGAGTCCCTGAGCCTGGCCTGCACCCTTTCCAATTAGGACCCCTTGGGGGATGTCCGACCTCCTCTTGCAATCTGGGACCGCTGGCTCCTAACCACTTGCCTGCCTGCCTGCTTGATCACCCCTAACCACCTCTGCCTGCCTGTCTGATTGCCCCAACTGCTCCACTGCTGGCCTTATCGCCCCTAACTGCCTCTATCTTGCTCTGCACCCGGGACCCAGGATTCCCTCCTCCGGCTAGTCACAGGCACCTGGGACCCGAGTTTCCCTCCCTTTGGCTGACTGCAGGCACCCAGGCCCCAGGCCAGCTTCACTCGGGTTGGCCACAGCTGCAGGGGACCGTGGGCAGGTGGCTTCACCCGGGCTGCAGCCACAGGTGCCCAGGACTGCAGAGCATGTGGCTTGTCCCTCTCCCGGGCCACAGCCTAGCTGATCCCCATTCCTCTCTCGCGAGTTCATTTGTGCCTGCTGGTCCCCATTCCTCTTTTGTGAGCTCATTTGTGCCTGGCTGGTCCCCATCCTCTCTCCCTAGTGTTGAGTGTCTGAGCCGTTATGGCATGACAGCATGAGGGCATGATGACCATTTGCATATTAGCCCTTTATTATATAGGATAGTCCCCCTCCCCCAATCTAAATGTTCAACAATAGAGTTATGTAAAACTCTGGTATTTTTGTAAAAAGAAATACTATTAAGCCATTTTAAAAGTTGCATAAATAGACGTATTGATAAACAAAGATTCATAGATTATTCATAATATTGTTTGAAAAAAAGCAAGTTACCAAACCTGTTAAAGTTTTGTCTGTATATATATGTGAGCCTAGAGAGATAGCACCAGGCCTTAGCTAGCATTTGTCTTTGGGGAGGAAGCAGATTAAATCTGTTTTTTTTTTATTGAACATGCATTGCTTTTGTTTGTTAATAAGAAAAAATAAAGAAAACTTTTTTAAATGCTATAAAAGTAGTGAAAAATTGAAGCATAATGCAGCATTGAAAATTATAATTATGAAAACTTTGAAGAAACTGAGCCAAATGGAGGAGTAAACAAAATGTTATCTTTGTCCTGATTTTAACTGTCATATAATGTATGTATATTGAAGAAAAGGAAACATAAAAAATGAGCATAATTTAAGATAGTAGGATTGTAGGCAATTTTTTTCATTGTTAAATAATTTTTAAAAATAAAAATTTATAGCAGAATTTGAATGTAGCTCATTACAATGATGAAAATGTAGAGCCCAGCCAAAACCGGTTTGGCTCAGTGGATAGAGTGTCGGCCTGCGGACTGAAGGGTCCCGGGTTCGATTCTGGTTGAGGGCATGTGCGTGGGTTGCAGGCACATCCCCAGTGGGAGATGTGCAGGAGGCAGCTGGTCGATGTTTCTCTCTCATCGATGTTTCTAACTCTATCTCTCTCTCTTCCTCTCTGTAAAAAATCAATAAAATATATTTTTAAAAAAAAGAAAATGTAGAGCCCAGTCAAGAGATGGATGGTATGGGTAAGAGGTGAACTTTAAACCTTCCATAATCATCATCAGTTACTTCCTATAAAGCTTCATCAGAAAAAAACACACTTATACTTACTAAGAAAGTGCAAATGTAACTTTCTTTGAGATAAGTTCCCTTCTATACAAAGATTCTGGAGCCCTGGTAATGGAGACAGTTCCCCCATTAGCACCACAGGCCCAAGCCTATTTTACTATAAAGCATTTTCTTTTTATTTTTTTGGTTAATCCTCACCTGAGGATATTTCTTCCATTGCCTTTACAGAGAGAGTTGGAAGGAAGGAGGAGGGAGAAAGGGAGGGAGGGATAGAGAAAGAGAGAGAGAGAGAAACATCAGTGTGAGAGAGACACATCGATTGGTTGCCTTCCGTGCACAAGCCCCCAAGCAGGTACAGGAATGAACCTGCCACCCAGGTCTGTACCCTTGACCTGGAATCCAACCCCCAACCCTTCAGTGTGTAGGCCGGCTCTCTAAAAACTTAGCAACACCAGCCAGGGCTTTTTATTTTTAATCCTCACCCAAGGATATGTTTTTTATTGATTTTCGAGAGAAAGGCAGGGAATGAGAGAGAAACATCAATGTAATGTTGCCTTTCCTGGTCAGGGATTTGAACCCATAATGTAGGTATGTGCCAACAGGGAATTAAACTGCATCCTTTGTGTGTGTGTGAGTGTGTGTGTGTGTAACATTCCAACCTAGCCACACCAGATGGGCTCTTTTTATTTTTTAAATATATATATTTTAGAGCAGCTTAAGGTTCATAGCAAAATTGATCCAAAGGCAGTTTTCCATAAAACCCCTGCCCACCCCCACCCATATGCATAGCCTCCCCCATTATCAACATCGCTCATAAGAAAGGTTTATTGGTTACAATTGAATCTACATTAACTCTTTACCCCCCAAAGTCCATAGTTTACATTGTAGTTCACTCTTGTATATTCAATAGGTCTGTATTTTGCATTTTCAAAATCTTTTCATTGAACATGTTGACTTTTGCTTTTACCCCTTTTTTATTCCTGGATTTCAGAACAATGTGTGCTCAGTACTGCATCTCCTTTGCTGATGTTGAAAAAGCTCATATCAACATTCGAGATTTTATCCACCTCACACCAGTGCTAACAAGCTCCATTTTGAATCAAGTAACAGGGCGCAATCTTTACTTCAAATGTGAACTCTTCCAGAAAACTGGATCTTTTAAGGTAACAATCCCTTTTAATAGTGTGGCATGTATCTTTTCAATCCCTTTTCACATATTAAATTTATTAGATTCTCCTGACTACTCAGTGAGGTAGGTAGAATTAATATCTTCTTATAGCTGAAGAAAGGGTTGTAGTTTTCCTTTGATCAAGTTCAGGTTACTTAGCATCAGATATTGACAAGCCACTTTTTTACTGTCCAAACTAGGATATGAAAATGAAAGAGGAAACTAATGATTAAATGGAGACAATAGGCATCACCCTGAACTGTTGCAAGGCAAAATGGGCGAGTGGGATCATTGTATATCCAAGTTTAAGCACTCACTTTGTGTCAGCTTGCTATTGATACCTCATTATGATTATAAAAGATCTAAACCTAGCTAAATCCTCATATCTTTTTTATTTTTAATTCTCACCTGAGGATATCTTTCCTTTGATTTTTATTTTTATTTTTTTAAAATATATTTTATTGCTTTTTTACTGAGAGGAAGGGAGAGGGATAGAGAGGTAAAAACATCCATGAGAGAGAAACATCCATCAGCTGCCTCCTGCACACCCCCTACTGGGGATGTGCCAGCAACCAAGGTACATGCCCTTGACCGGAATCGAACCTGGGACTCTCCAGTTCACAGGCCGACGCTCTAGCCACTGAGCCCAACTGGTCAGGGCTCCATTGATTTTTAGAGAGAGTGAAAGGAGCGGGAGACAGAGAGCAACATCGTTGTGAGAGACTCATTGATTGGTTGCCTTCTGCAGGTGCCCTGACTGGGGCTGGAATCAAACCTGCAACTGAGGTACATGCCCTCGATTGGTATCAAACCCAGGACCCTTCAGTCTGCGGGTCGACGCTCTATCCCTGAGCCAAACCAGCTAGGGCCTCATAAAATCTTTTTCTACAAAGTATGTCAGTGCCTTTTCTATCCAAAAATATAGACTTGTGTGTGTTGATTCATTACCATACTTTTCTGACCATTAGTTGAACTTTAAGATCCTTCAGGTAAAAATCTGAAAGCTGCATTTAGTGCAGTACCTGATAGGTGTCAGTACCTGTTAAGTGATAGCTTTAAGATTTCAAGAATCTACCTTTTCTCCCACCATTAACTGAGAGCTTTTATACTAAAACAAAGAATTCTCACCCTACCCGGTTTGGCTCGGTGGATAGAGTGTCAGCCCATGGACTGAAGGGTCCCAGGTTTGATTCTGGTCAAGGGCACATGCCCAGGTTGCAGGCTCATTCGGTCCCCAGTAGGGGGTGTGCAGGAGGCAGCCTATCAATGATTCTCTCTCATCATTGATGTTTCTCTCTCTATCCTCCCTTCCTCTGAAGTAAATACAAATATATATTTTTTTAAAGTTCTTTTTCCCTTTGCTGCTGCCAAGGCCTTGCCCTATATCCAACTTGCAGGAGAGGCAGGCTGGTCAACAAATAGGTTGATGAGAAATGTCTTGAGAGAGATATATACGAAGTGCCATGAAAAAAGAGAGAATGAAGTTACTAATTTTGCCTGGGAGATCAAGGAAGTTGAGTCAGATGAGTTTGATCCAAATTTTATAGGATGTGTACTTTGAGAGCTTGTTTGGAGGTTCTAGCAGGGGAGCGCAGCTACTCGTATACCCTTGACCGAAGACCGGTCCTCTCCTGGGGGGCGGGCGGGGTGGAGGTCGTCCTCTTCCACCGAGCGCGCAGCTTGGGGAGGGACGCACATGGATCGGTGAGGGAGGAGGGGGATACCCGCCTAGCCAGCCAGATCAGCCGAATCAACCCTGGCGATCAATGGGGTGACAGATGTCGCAGCCAGATCGCACTCACATCCAGGATGTGTACTTTTATCCAGATCAGGGAGTGGGGGAAAGGACAGGTAGAGATATGGCACGCTCAGAGGTACAGGGGTGTGAGCTAACCTGGTAGGAGGAAAACTAGAAACAATGTAGGATGGCTATAACAATGATACAGGCGGATTTGTATTTGAAAGGCTGTAACTTATAATTTGTATTTTTTTTTCACTAAAAAAGGCATTCAGCCCTAGCCAGTTTTGCTCAGTTAATAAAGAGCGTCAACCTGTGGACCTAAGGGTCCCAGGTTTGATTCCTATCAAAGGCACATACCTCAGTTGCAGGCTCTTCCCCAGCCCGTGCCCTGGTTGGGGCTCGTGCAGGAGACAACCAATCAATGTTTTTCTCTCACGTCAATGTTTCTGTCTTTCCCTCTCTCTTCCACTCTCTCTAAAAATCAATGGGGAAATATCAAGTGACGATTAAAAAATAAAATAAAAAGGGAAGTCGAAGAAACATTTGTCTTTAAAAGATCGCTTTCACA
>NW_006294069.1:3843846-3848721 GCF_000327345.1 Myotis davidii
TGTACTAACTGTGTTTCTCCATCTCAGGAATTCCTGCTTATATTGTGGTACCCCAAACAGCTCCCAACTGTAAAAAACTGGCCATACAAGCCTATGGAGCCTCTATAGTCTACAGTGAACAGAGCGACGAGGTGAGGAAGGGAGCAGTGTTCAGTAACATCTTACCAGTTTTCACTGTCAAATGAAATTTCTCTTCCTACATTTTTGGGTACTTCTTCTCAGGCTCCTGTTTTCCTTTTTTTCTCTTTTAAAGATTTTATATTTTAAAGAAAGGGAAAGGGAGAGAAACATTGATCAACTGCCTCCTGCATGCCCCCCACCCGGGGGTTGAGCCTGACCTGGAATTGAACCAGCAACCTTCTGGTGCACAGGACAGTGCCCAACCAACTGAGCCACACAGGCCACGGCTCCTGTTTCCTTGTTATATATGCCTAACCTTTTCTTTACCTACACTGATATTAGTCTCATAGTTTGAAATATCACCCATCTATATGCCAACTCCAGGCCTGAACTTTGCCCTTAACCCAGATTTGTATATCCAACAGCTACTCAGTGTCCCTACTTGGATGTCTTAATTGGCATTTCAAACTTGCTGTCTAAAACCAAATGATCTCATTCCCCCCTTTATTGCTCCTCTTCCAGTCTTCCTCATCTCAGTAAATGGCAAACTAGTTGCTAAAAACAAATGCTGAAGTCATCTTGGTAACTTTTGCACTCCACATCCAATTTTTGGACCTACTTTCAAAATATTTCCACAATTCACCTACTTCTAGCAGCCTCTACCATTACTACTGCTTCAAACCAACATCAGTTCTCAGGTAGATTCAGCAGCCGCCTAACTGGTGTTTCTGCTTCCACCCTTGTCCAACTAGTCTGTTTTCAGGGCAACCAGTTATCCATAGTAAGTTAGAACTTCTCTTGTCAGCTCAAAATCCTCCAGTGTTTTCCCATCTCATACACAGTGGGAAGCAAAGTTCTTCAATCATCTAAGGCCTAGGGACTGGCCCATTCCTATCACTCTGACCTCATCTCCAGTTATCCACCCCCAACACTCCACGCCAACCACACTTGGCAGTTTCTCAGAAAGGCCAAGAGCTTTGCAGTCTTTGCACTTGGAATTACTTTCCCTGGAATATTCTGGGTTCACATCTATTAAAGTATCACTTTATCAGCGGCCCTTTGTGGGTACCCTGTATAAATTTTCTCCATAGCATGTAGACATACTATAGATTTACTTATATTCCGCCCCTCCCCAACATATCCTATATAATAAAGCTAATATGCTAAGTAGACCAGACGGCAAAATGACCAGTGGACAGGGCCATGAGGCAGCCTGGGCTGCGACGGGCCAAGCCCCTTGCATGAATTTCATGCATCGGGCCTCTAGTTAGAACATAACTCCCTGGAGCACAGGGACTGTTTTGTTCAGTTATATTCCCAGTGCCCAAAGTCTCAAAAAAGTAGATGGCCAATGAAGTGTTAAATGCTTGAATCTAATTTGTTGAAAACACTACTAAATACAGATCAAGTATGCTAAAATAATGTACTCTTTCAGTCCAGAGAAAATATTACCAAAAGAATTATAGAAGAAACAGAAGGCATCATGGTACATCCCAATCAAGAACCTGCAGTGATGGCTGGGCAAGGGACAATTGCCATGGAAGTGCTGAACCAGGTAAAAGCCCAGTCAGTTCTTGCTGAACTACTGGTAAATCTGATGTTTGTAGAACCAACTATTTATTATTATTATTATTAAAGGTATTACAAATGTGTCCTCATTCCCCCCTCCCCCCCACACACACACTCATGCTCTCATCCCCCTGTTGTCCATGTCCATTGGTTTGGCTTATATACATGTATACCAGTCCTTCGGTTGATCTCTTCCCCTTACCCCCGCCCTCCCCTACTTTCCTTCTGGGGATTGATAGCCTGATCGCTGTTTCTCAGTCTTTGGGTCTGTCCCTGTTCATCAGTCTATGTTGTTCTCTATATTCCACAAATGAGTGAGATCATGTGGTATTTATCTTTCTCTGACTGGCTTATTTCACTTAGCATAATGCTCTCCATTTCCATCCATGCTGTTGCAAAAGGCAAGAGTTCCTTTTTTTTTTTTTTTACCGCAGCATAGTATTCCATTGTGTATATGTACCACAGAACCAACTATTTAATATGTACATATAAAACTAGTGTTTAGCCGAAACCGGTTTGGCTCAGTGGATAGAGCGTCGGCCTGTGGACTGAAAGGTCCCAGGTTCGATTCCGGTCAAGGGCATGTACCTGGGTTGTGCGCACTTCCCCAGTGGGGGATGTGCAGGAGGCAGCTGATCGATGTTTCTCTCTCATCGATGTTTCTAACTCTCTATCTCTATCTCTCTCCTTTCCTCTCTGTAAAAAAAAAATCAATAAAATAAAAAAATAAAAAAAAAATAAAACTAGTGTTTAATAGGCCTACTTATACTTTATATTCTTTTCACTAAAGGTTCCTTTGGTAGATGCACTGGTGGTACCTGTAGGAGGAGGAGGAATGATTGCTGGAATAGCAATTACAGTTAAGGTAAGAAAACTTCTGGAAGACTCCCCACTTTAGGCATAGAGGATTTTATTTCACATCACAGTACACTGTGGTACTTGCTCAACATTCCCCCTAAACTGCCGTTCTCATTTCTTAGCAATTGAGATGAAAGGCCCTTCCCTGCCTCACCACCCTTTCCTTAATTTATGACTTTACAGCACAAAAGCAATGACAGTGAGTGGCACCCTATCAGTCTTTCCCTGAATTCCATCTCACCAACCTACTATCCAAGTCAGGGGCTACTGTTTTCTCAAGTTACCAATAGAACCAGATATGATCTAGGCAACTGAAGGCCAGTATTAGGCATACAATTTAAAGTGCTTTAAGGTCATATTTTCATTACACCTATCAGAGAAGGCTCTTACTTGGTCAGAAAGGTGTTAACTGTACTGCCTATTTTACTGCAGGCATGCAGGCAGTGGCTAGTGGTAAGGTGTCTACTATTCCTCTTCCCAGGCTTTGAGACCTACTGTGAAGGTATATGCTGCTGAATCCTTGAATGCAGATGACTGCTACAAGTCCAAACTGAAAGGGGAACTGACCCCCAATCCCTGTCCTCCAGAAACCATAGCAGATGGTGTCAAATCCAGCATTGGCCTAAACACCTGGCCTGTTATAAGGGACCTTGTGGATGATGTCTTCACTGTCACAGAGGATGAAATTAAGGTGAGGCTCCAACAGGAAAGAAAACCAAAGAACGGAGCAACTTTTTAAGCCAAAGATACTTCTCTTGCAGGTAGCAACTCATCCCCTGGGGATGTGACTTGGTGACTCATGACGTGGGAGGGTGCTCTAGATATTGGGACAACCCTCATCAGAAGCAGAGTTAGAATGAAAAAAAAAACAAAAAGACTAGCTCTTCATTGGCAAGCATATGTATATATAACATTTAGCTTTTAAGTGTAAAGGCCCACCAACTAGGCTTTCCTTCTCCCGTTTCACTAATTCCTACTCCCTCTCTACCAACAGTATGCAACCCAGCTGGTATGGGAGAGGATGAAACTGCTCATTGAACCTACAGCTGCTGTTGGAGTGGCTGCTGTTCTGTCTCAGCATTTTCAAACTATTTCCCCAGAAGTAAAGAACATCTGTATTGTGCTCAGTGGTGGAAATGTAGATTTAACTTCCATAACTTGGATGAAGCAGGCTGAAAGGCCAGCCCCTTATCAATCTGTTTCTGTTTAATTTATGCATAAGGAAGAAATGTGATTCAGTTTTTCTAGACACTTGGAAATTTTGTTTCTTAGTCAATGTTAACTTCCCACTTCTCACCTACTTAAACAGCTTTCAACATCCTAATGGAGGGTAGATTATCAATAAGATTTAAGGTTGTTTTTTTTTATAAAGTAGCAATAGAAAAAACATCCACTTAACTGAGACACCTTGTCAAGGCCAAGAAAAATCTTTTGCAAAAAGGGACAGCAGGCTTGCAGGCTAAAATAGGTAACACAAACTCTGCCCAATCACAACCTGTAGGTTCCCATCCCTAGGGTGCTAAGCTAGTAGCAAGGAGACAGAATCCCATTGTATCCATTACTTCATGTCCATTTCTGGCACTGTTGAAATTTCACTTTTCACCCAAGGTACTGGTTCTGGTACATATGGGTCATAAGTCCATTTGGGGAAAACTCGTTTATAGAGGTTCATCAGTACTGTGTCCTGAGATTTTAGCTTCCCATCAAAACTGCACTTCATATGGCCATGAGTACCTAGAAAGAAAACACAGCAAGTCGGTGAGATTAAAATAAAATTTTAGCACAGGTTTCTGCCCTAATAGCCACTTAGTAGCACTGGAGATACCTAGCTAAGGTTCCAAACACTACATTCTCTTACCTAAAGGCTCCTTGATATGTCCCCTGCGGCCCCACTTTGTTCTCAGTTCCACCGGTTTAAACCACAGCACGTCCTCTTAGAATGAAACACACAGAAGACCAAGATACATTTACCTGCAAAATGTACATCCAACCTTCACCCCATAAAGCAATCAGATCCCACCCTTCACACCTACCTCTGCTGAAGAACATGTAACGTACTACTGCCATCTTAGTAAAAATTTTGAAAGGATGACCACTCAGAACAACTCTCTTGATGACCATCCTGTCTGGATCCACTGATAAGAGATGGCCGGTAGCAACGAGGCTGTGCATTCCTAAGGGGCAAAAGCAGAGCAGCAAGAGTCTTTAGGCCAAAGCATTTATTGCTCCAGTCCATTTAAAGACCTATGCAAGATATTCTTAGAGAAACCTTAAAATAGGGATGTGCTATGCTGCCTTCCTAGATCCATGGCAAAGATCATTAAGTGA
>NW_006294069.1:3848747-3858174 GCF_000327345.1 Myotis davidii
GACCCTGTCCCCAACCTATCCTGAATATAACACTTTGAGCAGCTTCTACCAATTAGCTCCAGTTTGCAAGCGAGATCACACCCCATTGCCCAGCTGGTGTGGCTCAGTAGTTGAACATCGATCCATGAACCAAGAGGTCACTGGTTCGATCGCCAGTCAGGGCACATGCCCGGGTTGCAGGCTCAATCCCCAGTATGGGGTGTGCGAGAGGCAGCCGATCGATGATGGTTCTCTCTCATCGACGTTTCTATCTCTCTATTCCTCTTCCTTCCTCTCTTAAAAAAAAAATTAATAAAAATGTATTTTTTTTTTAAAAAAAAGAAAGGATCAAACCCCTGCCTTAGACCCACTGTGAGGCTGAGAATACTGAAAACTATCATCCCCTTCTCTATACCATTTGGCTCCCAAATCTAAATACAGAAAACCATGTTAAGTCTATTAGAGACCTATAGGGCTGTTTACCTGTGAACTCAACTTACCATTGCTATTCTGTTTGAAAAGCAGCACAGATGCAGGAGGAAAAGTGATTGGGGCATATACTGTCACCACCAGGGCCATGTCAGCAGTCAAGAATCTCTGAAATTTATGTTTATCCGCTGCCATAATAAAGGTTAAAAAATAAAAACCAAAAACATTTTAAGGAACCATAGGTAATCCAGAGGCCTGTGAAAAGCTGTATCACTGCAACTCTTACACCCAAGACAGCTTGTGTTTCTCTTCCCAACTAGTTCTCAAAATATTTTCCTGCCTCCATACACCTCAAAGGTACAACCCGACCCTACCACAGTGATTTTTCAGAGGCAGAATTTGAGTCTAGATTACATTTGGGGTTTGAAAAAGTTCTCCAGTGATTCTAATACATATCACCCCTACCTACGTCATTTGGGAATCAGTACTTTATAGAGAATATGTCCACTAAATCAACAGCTCTTAGTCTTGAGAATTGGCAAACATTTTCTATAAAGGGCCAGATAGTAAATATTTTAGGCTTTAGGACCATGGAGTCTCTGTTCTAATTACTCAACTGTCACTGTAGTACAAAAATAGCCAGGACAATATATTTTTCTAAAAAGCAAAACTGTATTCCAACAAAACTTTATAAACAGTAGGAGAGACGTGGCCTAAGGGCTGTATTTTACTGACCTCAGATCTTGGGGACTATCTGGAATTTCTGTTTTTACCTTCAATGAAACCCTCCTCCTTTTTAAATACTGAAGTATAGGGAAGTAAAATATTTTAAGGGAAAGAAAAGTTAATCCCTCATTTAGACAGCATTGGTGGAGAGAACAGAAATTATCCAGAGCTCCCATTAGTACCGCCTTCATCATCTTCCTCTGGCCAGTGCTGAGCTGAGTGTGTAAGTCATGTTCAAAAGCCCCCAAGTTAGTACAAAACTTCCCACTCCTAATTTGTAGCACAATAATTTTTGCCACAAAAGTGTCACCACTCTCCAAACTCTCATCCAGTCTCAACATCTCAGAAGCCACACATCTCTTGCTTAATCTATCTGGGGATGACCCACTAGCCTTCACCCACGCTGCCAATGGCATATCAGATGTCAAGGGTTCCACACTTTGATACATCATTTTTATAAAGCTGCCTCCTCTGACTCAAAATCTACCCTGGAACAAATACTCATGGCAGAGAAACCTCAGCACCACACAGAGGTAGCATCACTGGGATGCTTCAGACAGGTTCAGACATTTTAAATAAACACATCATTGGCTTCTAAACCAGAGTACTGAACATGTCTCTAACCCAGAGACCTAGAATTTGAAACTGTGTGCTCTGTACCACCTCACCTACAGTTACAGTCTCCCAAGAGACAACAGGATAGACAAGAACCCAGAGGCTCCCCACTGCGTACCTGCAGTGTGCTGAGAGAACAGAGGTGAGGCTCGGAAGCGCCTGAACCCACACTGGAAGATCAGCTCCTCTTTGGCTTTCACAGGTTCAGTGTTGCCAGGATGCCGGCTTACCACCATGTTCAGCACTGACATCTGGAGACCAAGTAAGAAAAACAGAACTTCATATCTACAACAGCTTAACCTGAAGGAAGGCAAACCAAACTAACAGGTTCAGATTCACACCTGATGTGGTACAGATGAGACACAGATTCACCTACATTCACACCAACTGGCATTTATACCGAACACAGGCTGGTTTTCAGAGCTTTCATGTACCCATCTGTACTAGTTGACATTCCGGTGTCTAACATGCAAGAGCTCAACATCTGCCACATGCTCAGTGACTTCAAGCCACTCACTCACCACACACCTCAAAATCACACTCATGAAGCCCCCTTTCTTCCTCAACACTTACTCACACTGACCAAAGGCCAGAGCTCTCACATACACTCCAACCTCCATGACTACTGCCTCCGAGAGAAAAGATCCACACCTTGGCATCCACACCCTTTATTTTTAAGGCTGCCAACCCTTGGCTAAAATCTGATCTGACAAGTATACTTATCTCAGAGAAGTCTCAGACCACACAGGTTGCATCATTGAGATGCTCAGACAGGTTCAGACATGTTGGGTTTTAAACCATCATTGACTTCTCCATCACCCCGGTTTAATCCTCAAGGCCTATTTTTTGCATCTCAATGAGCAAAATGCCAGACACAAGTAAAATGTTAGACTGTCAGATAAAACTGGTCAGGATGTTTCAGAACTCCCATTTCCCACAAGACACTAACCTTCTGCTCATGAGGCAGCAAAGAAAACGCGGCCAAGGGTGCCCCGCGCTTGAAATACTCAACCACAGAGACAGGTACTTCAGAGACATGAAGGGTGACGTACCAGCCAACCTGCCAGATAAAGCAGAAAACAGCCACAGTTTCCCTTAAAGCAGCAATAATGATGAAACATTTCTCCAAATATGTTAAAAAGTCTCATAAGGCCAACCCCTGCCCTTCAAAATTGCCTTTCACAGATGCCTCACTTATCCAGATTAAACTTTTCCAGTTAACATATCTGATACCTCCCTTCTCCCAATATCACGCTTATCAATGACTCAGTAGCTCCTCTAATTCAGCTGCGGGCAGCACAAAACTAAGGTACTCTTGCCAAGAGGAGTAAAGGAGGGGGCAGCTTGGCAAACAAAACAAATTGTAGGGATGAAGGAAGGCAGGCAGATACCTCAGCTCCTTCAACATCTTTTTCCTTGATTTCTTTAAAGATGCGTTTCCTTGTATTGGTAAAGTTCTGAAACTGAAAGATCCGAGCATAATCTTGAGGAAGATTTTCCTTAGGATCCCATGGAGATGTCCGGAAGCTCTTGAGGCCTCTGTATCTCTGAAATCTAGAATATAGGAGATTTTAAATAAATTAATAGTCTAATTGATATGGTGCTACGCTTTCACTTAGGTCAATAATATGGCTAAGGTTCTAACTTAAAAGAACTCTTACCACTATTTCTTCAAGATAACCTAATAGCCCAAATCAAGAGCACACTCCAAAACAGTGAACACGTATTTCAGAACCAAACCTGTTTCTCACTGACAAAGGACAAAGTATGCACAGTGGCTCCTTAACCTGAGGAACACGGTCCTTGATAAAAGCCTAACTTCTCTAACGTCCAACAAACTCCCTGAGTTTTCAGACTAATCCCGTGCTTTTATTCTTTTGGTTCTACCCAAATCCCCCCACATCTCCAAACATTCAATTGAGTATTAGTTCACATAGGAAGATTGCTAATTAATCTTATTAAAGTACTGTTAACGTTATTAGTCTACGCCACAGTCTAGAACTTGAACTTGGTAATGTATTAATTTCCTGTATGTATGTCTTATCTTCCCACATATAACATTAGCCTTTCAGGAGCAGAACAATGTTTTTCTTCTTTTGTGTCACACTGACACCTCTGAGCCACATAAATTTAAAATAAAAAATGTATTAATTGATTTTGGAGTTGTTGACTAACCGAATTCTAGCAGCCACATCACGGGGCGTATCTACTTCATCTGGAAACATCTCTTCCAGTCTTTCTTGTTTATATTTTTCTAGCATTTTTTCCTCAGCCTCTTCATCCACTTTCTCATCATATAGATCATCACGCACAGACTCTCCAATAGTCATAGTTTCACATTCCTCCTCTTCTTCCTCTTCACTACTCTCATCCTGTGGAATAAAGGATTGCAGTTTCAGAAGAAACCCACACCTATCTCTACCCTAAAAGCCATTAAGCTAAGAATAATAGTTATTAGACACCTAGTCCAAACCGTATCAATTCTGAGAGACTCAGTTATAAAACAAGTCTCATTCCCGGCAACCACAGTCATTCTTAAAAAACTGACCACAGGCCCTGGGTGGGTAGCTCAGTTGGTCAGAGCACTGTCCTGATGCATACACCAAGGTTGTGGGTTTGATCCCAGTTAGGGCACATACAAGAATCAACCAATGAATGCATAAATAAGTGGAACAGCAGTCCTGGCCAGTTTCTCAGTGGTTAGACTGTGGGCCTGCAGATTGAAGGGTCACAGGTTCGATTCCTGGTCAAGGGCACATACCTGCTTTGCAGGTTCCATCTCAGTCCCCATTTGGGATGCAACAATGATGTGTCTCTCTCATGTCCATGTCTTTCTATCTCTATCTCTCTCTCTCCCCCTCCTTCCCTTCCTCCCACTGTATCTGACAAATCAATGGAAAAAATGTCCTCAGGCCCTGGCTGGTTTGGCTCAGTGGATGGAGCACTGGGCCTGAGGGTCCCGGGTTCAATTCCAGTCGAGGGCACATGCCTAGGTTGTGGGCTCAATCCCCAGCTGGGGGGCATGCAGGAGGCAGCTGATCGATGTTTCTCTCTCATTGATGTTTCTGACTCTCTCTCTCCCTTCCTCGCTGTAAAAAAATCAATAAAATATATTTTTAAAAAATCAAACAATAATTGGAACTACAAATTGATGTTTTTCTCTCCCCCTTTCTAAAAAAAAAAAAAATCAATAAAAATTAAAACAACAACAACTGACAACACATATCTTAAGGTCAGGATTGCACTCTGCCTTGCAGTTGGGGCTGTACACAGAAGGGACTAAGGGACTATTTTCTTACCTGAGATTCCTCTTCCATAAAATCCTCATGTTCTTCATCATCACATTCATCATCTTCCCCACCACTTTCGCCATCCTCATCCAAAATCCATTCAGCTTGGTAGCTGGATGTTCCTTTAGGAACCTTCTTTACCACCTTGGAACTTTCCTTCAAAAAGTCTGTAAAAGCCCAAATGAGTTAAGTAAATTATATACCTCCTTTCCCCTATTACTTTGGGTATTCTCACGTAGGAAAGACCAGATATTGCTGCCAACACCAAAAACTCTAGCAGACACAATAAGCAAAACAGACTACTACTTTCAAATTTAATTCCACTGCCTCAAAACTAGCAACATTTAACTAAATAAACCTTACAACTAATCCCAAGTTGTTTTCATTAGAAAGTAGTAACAAGTGATTTTGAGAAATGAGGCAGAGCTGTGTCCAATGTTTGCTTAAGCAAACAGAAAGCATTTGGGGGACGAGAAGAGACAAACCTCTAAATAAATCCTCATCCCACTCTCTTATAGGTCTTGACCGTGAGCAGCTAGACAAAGTCCACAATTCCAGGCCAGCTGAATTACAAACAAGCTGCCATTACCAACCATTTGCCTCACTCAGTTCCTCCTCAGTGGGCCAGGTTTGCTCCCCCTCCATTGGATCAGGTATAACCTCTGTTTGCAAAGATTCTTGTCTATCAGGGTCTGCCTTCATCAGGACCTTAAGGTCTTCCTCCATGTCAGTTACAGCATCTGTAGCACAAATCTAAAAACAAAAAACAGGTAATGGTCAGTCAAATATTAACGAAAAATCTACTAAATCTAACATGGTAACCAGAAAGATGAAAAAATAACATAGTCCTCACGTAGAAGATGAATGAAATAAATTGAAAGAGAAAGCCAAAATGTGTCAAGTGTTTTCAAATGGTTCTGTTTCCTAGCATTTTAAGCCTATACCTCTGCTTGACTGGAGGCTTTTCAAAATCTGACCCCACTATCTTTTTGTTACATACTGTATCCCCAAGCAAGCTGATTTCTTCAGAGTTCAAAGAAATCCTTTGATCCACCATTATGCTAGGTTCATGTTGTCTCTATATTCTAGGATATTCTTTCATCTCTCTAAAACTTGTAAATCACATTTACCCTACTCAACACCTAGCTGATGTCTGATATCTCTGTGAAGCTTATCAGTCTACTTCCTCAACTCCCACCGCAGGTCTGTACCTCAACCACACTTCCCCAACCTTTATTTCACAGGTGTTTGCCATCTGTTTTTCCTGACCTAATTGTCTGAGGAAAGAGACTACATCTTGTGTCTTCTATAAACCCAGAGCCAACTGCTGTGTAAGGCACCTGCAGAGTGCTGGATAAATATATAACATACCAACATATCTGTAATTGACTAGTGCCTTACTTCTAACTAGCAGTCACCCCCAGGGACTAGGTTAGTTGTCTGGGCATGCAAACTACCTTCTCTGAAGTTAGTTTCCATCATACACCAGCTTACACAGGAAGCAACAATACATACTCTCTAAGAACATCAATCTTACCTCCATCGCCATGCCCGAGTCCTTTTGGGATTTGATCACTCTAGGGTTTAAAGGAAAAGGGTCCATAGGAGCATCTATCTGTTTCATCTGGAAGTCACCATGTCCAATGATGTGCAACAAACTATTTACATTCAGAGTCTGTCCACGAACATAGCCTGAAATTTTCAAGGTCCCCACCAGGTTATTCTCTTCATTAGGCACAAAGTCAGCATCATGAGCAAAAAGATAGGCCCGCCGATCTCGAAAGGCAAGATGCCGCTGCTTCTGGTTAGCCAACTGCCGGAGCAGCATCCCTGCCTCCTGCTGCGTGTCTAACAAAAGGAGCTTGTCATCAGGAAAGCGCTTCTCCACTACTTTACTTAGCTTCTTTCTGGCATCTACTTGTTTCTTCGGTGGGAGGGCAGAAATCCCCTGGACAGCTAGTGCTAGGAGCAAAAGAGAAAAGGGCTTCATGACTTCTTGCTTCACTACATGAAAATTCCCCAAGCAAGTTCACAAAAAAAGCTAACAGTTGTGAGCACAGAGATCACTGGGGAAACCCAACACTCAGCTACCTTGAAGAAATTACAGAGTAAAAGCAAACTTTATACTCTTCTTCCTCTGGGCAAAGGGCAGTCCAGAAATAAAAAGGCACCTCAAAAAAATATTGAATGTAAACTGTAGTTGAAAAAGAAATTTTTAAGGCACATTGATGCCAGTTATAGGTGCACACGAAGGGCTAATTCACTTCCTTCATGGCCTTCAGTATTTCCAAATCACTTACTATAGGTGGGAAGGCCCTGAGCAAAGAGGCAGGAAAGGCAGTAATCCCCGGTGCTGTCCCAGCCTTCTAGGGGGTCGAGGAGGAACAGCATGCTATCAGCCACTTTAGCCAAGTCGAGCACAGTGTGCAGATCTCCTGGAGATAGAAGACAAAGTCAGTAGGAAGAGGTGGTTGGCATCAGCGCATAATACTAAAAAAATATTATCACTACTCATACGCAGTGATAGAAAACATTGTATACTCTAACCTGGCCTTGCAGATGTGAAAAACCACCGATGTTTCAAGCTGGGGCAGAGCAGCATAAAGCTGTGGGTGCTTCCCCATTCATTCAAGTGTACTGTTCCAGCGTCCCTGTCCTGAAGCAGCCGAAAGGCCTCTGGCAGGGAAATCCTGTCGTGCAGGGGCACCACCAGTACCTGATGAGGAGGGCCATCTTTACTGCCCAGCTGCCTCTTCTCTGCCAGAACCTGCAAATAGAAAGGACCAGAGAATATCTCAGTGTTTCAGCACTTCCTTCCATTATTGCCTTTCCAACGTAGGGATGCCCTAACCCGCTTCATTTCTCTTGTAAAAAGCCACGTGTTTATCCTGGGGGGTGGGCAGGAGCTCAGACCAAAGCAAAGGATGCTCTAGCATGAACCTAGACCTGCACAACTAGCATGTGCTCCAGGGTTATTCACCGTCTCCGGCCTGCCCAGGGTCACATTTCTAGTTGGAGGCATTGTCCGCCCTTAGAACAACTGTGAAGCCACACCATCCCCAATCCCTACTCCTCTCACCGCCTCTTTCTTCTGCTTCCGAAGCTGGCTGGCGCGATGCCTCTGGTCTACTCTGCTGAGCTCCTTTCTCACCTTCTTGCTTAGGCTTTTCAGTGCTAGACGGCCTGGAGGGAGATCATAAAGGGGACCAGAATAAGGTCAAGAAAGGGGACCTCTTCTTCCCACCTTAGAGCATTTACGTGGGTCCAGGCCGGAGGTAGGAGCTGAGACTGGGCATGGAGGATAGCAGTTACATCGACTAAGCCCTTCTCCCTCCAACCCTACATTCTCACCCTTGCCGTCCCGCTGCGCGGATCCCCGTCCCCGGTGCCGTCCGCCTTTATGAGCTTTATTCTGTTGCTTGAGCGGACCTGAGCGGTGGGCGGCCATGCTGCCGCTCACGTGGACCAAGTCAGCACTACTTCCGGCCCAGAACGACGGCTTCCGGCCCCTCCCTTAGGGGGCGTGTCCTCCCAGGGGCGGGGCGGGGTTCTCCTCGTCCTCTCGCGAGGGTCCTTGCCTCGGCTCCCGCGCCTTCACAAAACGGCTTCGTAAACTTTTCCCACGCGGCTGTCGGCTTTTGGGGGCTTTCAAACACCGGATGTAGACGCTAAGTTTGAAAGAGGGCTGTTGTGCTCTCCGTGTATTCAGTTTTGCTCTAACAAGTTGCATCACTGAGGACGATGTTGAGTGGCAGCTTCTCCATCCGTGCGGAAGAGGGCAGAGCCCCTCCGCTCTCCCAGCTTTTCACACGCCGCTCCTCACTTTGCAGCAGCCTGTGCGCTGTGTCACTTTGAGCAACGTTTCATGACCCTCATTTCCCTTGTGGTGCTGAAGGCAAGCAAATAGCGTGGAACGCGCTTCTCTAACTTTCACGGGCTCCGCACAGTCCCCGCGGGTCCCGGTTATCCCAACCCGCGCCCCCGCCTCCCACAGAGCTGCAACAAGTGCCGCACTGGGCGCGACGACCCCTGCGACGCCGGGTCGGCCTCCTGAAGCTCCTGTCTCTTGCACTCCCACGCCTACCCACAAGCTTCGCAAGGGAGGGCAGGGGGAGTAGAACAGCGGTGGAGTTCTGGCCTTGCAGCCAGGGGACCACCGCTTCCTTTCCCGTGGCCAAACTGGAGGTGCAGGGGGCTCCCGGAGTTTCCCGTCGGGAAAACGAGCCGGGAGAAATCAGGGAGTGCGCCCAGCTGGACTGAGGCCAGTTACCGCGCGAGCAACTTTCTCTTCAGCCTCAGGGTTCAAGGGTGCGCCTCGCCTCCGGGGTCGCTGTGCCGGCCTGGCTGCAGGTGCTCACAATGCGGGTTCCCGCCCTGGGGACTGAAGC
>NW_006294069.1:3858440-3859575 GCF_000327345.1 Myotis davidii
TGGCCCCAGGGGCTGGGCCGGTGCCCCCGGGCTTGTCTGCTCTGCGATCCTGCAGCTCCCCGCCCTGTGACAGGCAGCTGCGCTGGGAGACCGAGGTCGGGGGAGGGGTGGCGGCGATTTCTGGAAAACTGAAGCTGCGCGTGCATCGCCCGGGCGGACTCGGGAGGGGGCGGGGCCCCGCGCTGGCCTCCTAGTGAGGCTGACCGGGTGATTTGGGGACTTCGCTCCTGTTTGCCCTGTGCCCGACTCTGGTACCCTTTGGGAACTGAGTGGCAGCTGCGGGAGGGTTCGCCTCACATCTCACTACTTCTCAATCCATGCCCACCTCCTTACCCAGAGAAGTGGGTGGGGAGGCGAGTTTGAGAATGGTTTTTAAGACTCAGATTTTCCCCCCTTTTGAGGAGCCCCCCACCCCATGTCAGAAAAAGAATCCCTTTCTCTACTAACTAACGTCTTTTACCTTGATTCTGCCCTAAAGCCTAAGCCTATTTCAATTTCAGTTGGGGGGGGGGGCGTGTGCCCATATGAATGACTCACCCCCATATGAGAGCTGGAGAGCTCAAACCCGCAGAATGGATTAAAATAGATTAGGCCTCTGGAGCCATGAACAACTCTGACCTACCTCTGTGTCTGCCAGATGTGTACGTTCCCCGGGGGGGGGGGGGCAGGAAAACTGTCTGTTTTGTCCACTACTCTGTATTCAGGGCACACAGTAGGCACTCAATGATTGTTTGGTAACTAAATCTACTGATCTTGAGGACTGCAAGGTCTGGTGGGAATGCATACATTTTGAAATAGTCTGGACCTATCTCGGTGTGATCTTGAATAAGTTACTTAACCTCTCTGGATATTAATTTCATCTCTAAAATAGAGATAACAATATCTACCTCACCTATAAAAGTGACCGTATTGGGTTCTTTACCCCCTCCTAGAGTTTCAGGTTTGGGGAAGAGTCTGGTTCTCATAAAATTCTGGAAGGCTCTCGATGGTTCTCCTGCATTATCTGGCCTGACTATTGTGCCCTAACATTTGTTCCTTTCCCTCTAATTGGCAAAGAAGTCGGCGCTCCCGGCCGAGGTCGCCGCCCTCCTCCCCGGACCTTCTCCTCCGGCCTCGGTCCCGATGGTCCCGATCG
>NW_006294069.1:3871463-3871730 GCF_000327345.1 Myotis davidii
TGGGAACTGAGTGGCAGCTGCGGGAGGGTTCGCCTCACATCTCACTGCTTCTCAATCCATGCCCACCTCCTTACCCAGAGAAGTGGGTGGGGAGGCGAGTTTGAGAATGGTTTTTAAGACTCAGATTTTCCCCCCTTTTGAGGAGCCCCCACCCCATGTCAGAAAAAGAATCCTTTTCTCTATTAACTAACGTCTTTTACCTTGACTCTGCCCTAAAGCCTAAGCCTATTTCAATTTCAGTTGGGGGGGGGGGCTTGTGCCCAGATG
>NW_006294069.1:3872111-3878873 GCF_000327345.1 Myotis davidii
GATCGGCACTTAAGCCCCAACTCTGTTCTCCCAAGGAAAAGAGAAATCTCAAATCTCAACGGTTATCCTCAGGCAACAAGCAGTCTAGTGACAGAGACGGATATGAACAGTATAAGCAAGAACAAAAAGTAGGCGTACCCAAACTGTGGCCAGAGGGGCTAGGATTGTCGGTGTGATTCAAATCCGGGGTTAGTCAGGGATGATAGGAAAGATTTTTGAGGAGACAGTGACTCTTTTCTCCGTATTTGGAAGGCTGTCTGCAAACTCCAAGAATGATTCCTAAACAAATGCGAGACATGTCCGGAATATGTCACAGCTGTGTTACATTATCCGACAAAGGTTGACCTGCTTTGAACTTCGTTCCCTTACCGTTTGAGTACTCAATTTTGAGAGAAATATCCTTTCTTCTCCTACCAGTAGAGACATTGGGGATAGTTGTAGGCAAGGCCGGCCTTTCACAATGAACCTCTGGTATCCAAATTCTAGGGGCATCTGTAGGCCCTCCTAACCTAAAAGTCTGCCCTGCCAGCCTGCGTCAGATGCCCACAGGTTTCTGAGCTGTGACGTTATGCTTTGTTTAATGCAAGCACCCTTGGTAAATAATCTAGGAAGCTTTTTTTTAAGAGTATAGAGTGCAATATAAGAATCAACCAATGCATACAGAAATAAATAGAGTAACAAGTTGATGTTTCTCTCCCTCTCTCTCAAATCAGTTTTAAAACATTTTTAGTTAAAAAAAAAATGATAGTGCAGGATCGATCTGAACCCTTTTACCTAATTGCTAACCATGAGCAAATTCAAGGGAGAAGGAGCCCCCATCTCCTTCCTCCCTACCCCCCAGGCTTTAGAAGCTCCCCACCCTTCTCACTGTACAGTTCTGGGTGAGGGACATGGGAGCCAGGGCAGCATCAGGACATTTCATGTCTGGTCCCAAAAGAATGGCAAACACCAGCTCTGCCAAGAGTTTACTTTATCTGGAACATTTTACAGGGGGTTTGAGGTTATCTATTCCTTTAATCTCCAGGATTAGTATCTGTGCCCTGGCCGGCAGGTTCCCCCAGGACATCAAAAGTGCTTGGCTGAAATGTTGGGAGCACCTAGAACCTCATATACTACAGACGGGAGTGTAGATTGGTACTACCACTTTGTTGTGTGTGTATTTTTTAATATATTTTTATTAGTATCAGAGAGGGAGGGAGAGGGAGAGAGAGATAGAAGCATCAATGATGAGAGAGAATCACCAATAGGCCGCCTCCTGCACGCCCCCTACTGGGGATCGCACCCGCAACCTGGGCATGTGTCCTGACCAGAATGGATCCTTCAGTCTGCAGGCCAACACTCTATCCCCTGAACCAAACCAGCTAGGGCATGGTACAACCACTTTGGAAACAATTTGGCAAAAATCTAGTAAATCAGAAAACAGGCATCAGAAATTCCTTGCCTAAAAATATAAATCCAAAGACGACATGTCCAGAATGTTCATAGCAGCACTATTCATAACAGCCCCAAACGGCAAACTACCTAACGGCCACTCAATTGTGGTGTGTTCACACAATGGAAAGCAATCTCACAGTCACACTGGGAGCAAAAGAAACAGTCACAAAACACTGTGTACTGAGTGATTCCATCGAGTAAAAGCACAAAACCCCACAAAATTACTCGATGATGTTAGAAATCAGGATAGTGGGTACCCTTGAAGGGAGTGGTGACTAGAAGGAAACTTGGTAGAATGGAGGCGGGTGCTTTGGGGTGCAGGTCAAATGCTCTGCTTCTAGATCTGGATGCTGGTTTCATAGGTGTGTTCAGTTTGTGAAAATTCGTCAAGAAGTATAATTATGATATACTAGTACACCTACTACAGTGCATGTGAATAAACAAAGTTGTGGGGTGTTTTTTTTAAGTGTTTTCTTAAAAGTGTGACCATTTTCAAGGTATTTGGAAGCTCTCCATGTGAGGAGGATCCCAAACATCAGGATTTTACCTAGACAGAAAGGGGGCTGGGCTTGTGAGCGTGTGGAGAGAGTGTCCCTAAGGCCTGGATGTAGCTATCCCTAATCTCGGAGAAGGCAGAGAAGAGGAGGGGCGGGTTGTTTATCTGCAGCCTGTACTGAGACAGTTTGTCCCTGAAGGACAGTGCGTCTGCCCAGAAGCCCTTCTCCAGCGAAGTACAGATGAGCAAACAGCATCCTATCCCTGTTCCTCACAGCAGGGTACTTCCTCCTGGGCTAGAACATCTGCGCTGATTGGTTGGTGGGTTTATGGTGTATCTTTTTCTGGCTGCCTTTCCAAAATGCTTGGAGCTGTCTGTGCTGGAGAAAGTTGGCTTTCTCACCCCTCCCATCCTATCATCTACTCTGCAAGTGTCTGAACCCAGACCGGAGGGCAGAGCCAAGCTGTTTACTTGTCCACAGGCCTTTGATCAGAAAATAAAGAACTATACCGCCCATGTATCCACAGGTGAAGCAAATCATGGAGGAGGCTGTCACCAGGAAGTTTGTGCATGAAGATAGCAGCCACATCATTGCTCTGTGTGGTAAGTGAGTGACTGGGAGATAGTGGGAGACGGGTCTAAAATTGAAGGCACTGTCCTGGGGTCAGGGAAAGATGAGACCTCAGGTTTCATAGTTTTGGTTTTGTTTTTTTTTAATATATTTTATTGATTTTTTACAGAGAGGAAGGGAGAGAGATAGTTAGAAACATCGATGAGAGAGAAACATCGATCAGCTGCCTCCTGCACATCTCCCACTGGGGATATGCCCGCAACCAAGGTACATGCCCCCGACCGGAATCGAACCTGGGACCTTTCAGTCCGCAGGCTGATGCTCTATCCACTGAGCCAAACCGGCTTCAGCAGGTTTCATAGTTTTAAAATCTGGGGGCAAGTCAGAATCGACTCAGAAGCTCTTGCAGTCTCCTTGGGCCCCATCCCAAACCTCCTGAATCAAGAGCTTCAGGACCCAGAGATCTATACTTGCTTAGTCCCCTAAAACAGTAGTATTCAAACTTTGGTATACATCAGTGTCCTAAAAGACTGGTTTGGCTCAGTGGATAGAGCATTGGCCTGAGGACGGAAGGGTCCCAGGTTCGATTCCGGCCAAGGGTACATGCCTGGGTTGCGGGCCCCATCCCAGTGGGGGGTGTGCAGGAGGCAGATTGATGTTTCTGTCTCTCTCTCCCTCTCCCTTCCTCTCTGAAATCAATAAAAGTATATTTTTAAAAAACACCCAGATTCCTGGGCCCCAACATTGGAGTTTCTGATTCAGGTAGGTCTGGATGGGCCTGAGAATTTGCATTTCTAACAAACTCACAGATGATGCTGCAGGTCCAAGGACCACACTTCAAGAGCCATTGTCCTAGATAATTTGGGTTTGGGGACCACTGCTCTGGTTTGTCCTTACGTTAACTTTGGGGATGCATTTGTACTTTTTGGATGCTTTCTGTGCCACATCTACTTTCTAATTAGTCCCACCTGTGTTGCTTCAGCATCCCAAATCTCCAAGTACTTGACTGGGTGCAAAACAGCATGCGTGTGGGATCGGAGGGATAGCCAACGCTATCTGTGATGGTTTATTGCAGACTTTCTCCCGCTTTAAAAGGAAGTCTGCCGTGAGCCATCACTTCCTCCTCAACATGAACGCTTTTACCTTTGTAGGAGGAAGCCTGTCTCTACACACAGCAGGGTTTTCTTGGATTTCCAGGGATTTAACCTTCCTTACAGCTTCCTTTCTGAAGGAACAGAGAGCCATTTGCCTTTTCTGTGTTTTTTCACTTGGCCTCTGAAATTGGTGTTAGAGGTTTGTGGGAGGGAGGTTGTGAATTCTTGAGGGGAAGGAAAGAAAGGAGCAGATGAGGGAGGGGATGCTTTTTGACAGCAGCAGGGAGAGACAGGAGGAGCTGTCCTTCCCATCCCGTCCAGCAGTAAAGACAAAGGTCCACCAGGTGCTAGATGCTGTTCTCCAGGTGGGGAAACAGCAGCACCAAGATGGGTGGCCTCTGCCACAGAGGCTTACATTCCGTGGGGAGACAGACAGGAAATAAATACACACACAAGCACATCATGCAGTAACAGGTATGATAACAGCTGTGAAGAAAAATAAAGCAGAGAGAGGTGGGAGGCTGATCGAGGAGAGGCAGCCTCTGAGTGGCAGGCTGAGGATTCACACAAATCCTGATGCTCTGCTTACCTCTTGGTCATCTTGGTCAAGTGTCTTATCATCTGCCACCCTCAGTTTGCTCCCCTAAAAATAGGATGATGGTTCCCAGCTCAGAGAGCTTTTGTGGGACTGAGATGATGCGTGGGAATGTTCCTAGCGTTGTAAGGGCTCAGACAATGCCTGTCTTTCCTTCCCCTTTGGATGTTGAGGCTGAAGCTAGGTTTGTAGGATTGGAGTTCCCACCATCGCCCCTTTGGGCAAGTTTCCCCAGTTCTTTGAGATGATGTAATGATTCCCAGGTTTTCAGGGAGCAGTCTGATCTCACTTTTTCCTGGGTAGGACCTTTGCCAGGAGGAGAGCATGCTAATCTTGTAATAAGTGGCTTTGAAGAATATTAGAAGTCTACTCATTTCTCCTTGTGCTCTGTGCTCCCCTGACGCCAGCCACTGTCTGTCATTGTCACCAGAGGGCTCTGCTGGCAGCCCAGTTTTGCATGGTTTAGTACTAGGCTTTGTCTAGAGCACCCACATCAAACACAAAAAACAAAAATTAGTACAAACAGCTTGTGCATGGGCGCCACACGTGGGTGGCCATGGAGGAGTGGGGGGCAAGAAGCAGGGAGAAAAGCTATGGGCATCCCTCATTGGGCCAATTAGGGTGAAAAGAAACCATCAGCTTCTCATCACTCTAACCCAGTACGGTTTCGCTCTTTTCTCCGGCCTGAAGCCCAGGGCTCTCTAGCAGGTAGGGTATCACCCTCAAAAGGAATGATTCTTCTCTCAACCAGTTTCAGTTGCTAAAATAGAAAAAAGATTTATGAGATAGACCCAAGTCTCCAGGGATCTAAAGTCTGCCCAGGAGCAAAGAGGAACCCTGTTCTGCTGGATCGCAAGAGGTGCCTTGGGTCCAGGAGTACAAACCTAGGAAGCTGTCCAGGTCCAAAGCAACTGGCAGGGTGGGAGCGGGGCTGCACTGAACTGGACATGCTTGCCCTGTTTGAAGGAGGCGGCACCACCCAGCTCCTGCAGGCATGCCAGCCTGGGTGTGCCATGGCTTATTTGACTTTAAGAGAATCCCCAAATCTGGGATTTTATATGAAATTTCCCAATTTTTTGTAAATGCTGATAACTAATTCTCCTTTTAAAAAAATTGTGTGGGCCACACAAAAGGCATCTGCAGGCCTCTGCCGGTTCGCTGCCTCTGCCTTGGGCTTAGTGCACAGTCACAGAGGGGAACGTTAGCAGCGGGGCTGCCAACAGTATAAAGTCAGTCAAGCTGGGCACCTGAGAGCCACTGAAAAAGGAATCCTCACACTGTGTCAGAGTTGGTGTATTCAGTGAGGTGAGTCTCAGTCTGGGCTCAGCCAGGTTGGTTGAAAGCAGTGATCATCAACCTTTTTTTTTTTTTCTGCCTGCAAGCCATTTGCATACAGTCACACAGTGGAATCATAATCGGGGATTCTTGAGGGGCAGGCAGAGGGGAGAATAGATATCCATTGAGGGAAAACTCCAACCGGCTGGCTTTTTTGAGATTCTGATATGCCAGTTTCCCCCATCCCCTGGAAAAAATGTTCAGGAATGCATTTTCAGTCTGAAGCAGATTCAGTCTTTTACTGGGGTCTTTCTGGTCTAGTTACATCCAGAAGTCAGCTTTGTTCTGGGAGAAACGGGGGTGCAGAGAAGGTGCTGAGAGATGGGGAGCAGAGTGAAGGCTGTGCAGACTTGTGTCTGGGCAGGGAGGGCCAGGAACCTGGAGACTGGGCAGCCCTGCCCCCAGTGCGTCCTGAAGGGAGGAGACAATTATGAGTCTGAGAACCCATGGTGCCAGGCCAGGAACTTCTCTGTGGACCTGGTGGAGTGCTCACATCTAGAGCTTTGGGGAGTGATGGGGCCCTGGGCCCCTCTGTTCTTGGCAGAGGAGGGCAAGGCCTGGGCAAGATGAACTTCTCTGAACTTCCTTAGAATAGAGACATTTGAACTGGAAACAGAACCTTCCTGGAGAGCCTTAGACATGGAACTGAAGAATCCTTGAGTCAAGACCTCTGCATGCCCATGCCTTTCCTTTCCCCCTTTTCCTCCCCCACAGGCATGTACCTCCTAAACTTCAAGGATCCCCACAAGACTTGCAACCAGGGGAGCAATGGGCAGTGGCAGCTCGTCCCAGGCTAACCCCCTGAACCTGTCTCCAAGGCCGCTTTCCTCTGACTCCTCCAGGAGCCAAAGCAGCCCCGCCCAGGCTCTCCTGTTGCCTCTGCAGTCCTCAGCCCTTGCTTGTCTCACTGCCCCCAGCTTTCATAAACACACTCTCAAAAAAAACAAGATCAACCTGGCGCTGGGCAAACTCAAGATAGCTGCACCAGACCCCGGTTCCTTTTACCCACGGGGAGGAGTGAGACTCCCATGACTGGCTAGAAATATGCATTTGTTACACGTTGTCTGTGGTTTTTCCTAAACCTGCCTGTCCAGAAACTGGTCAGGCGCCGGAGGTACAAACCGTAGGAAGGGTTCTCTGTGTGCTGTTCTCTGACCACAGAGTGTGACTGCAGTGCTGCTCTGAGGCAGCCCTGCCGAACCCCCAGGCCAGAGGGTCAGGCCCTGTGTCACTAGTC
>NW_006294069.1:3878899-3888535 GCF_000327345.1 Myotis davidii
TCTACTCGCCCCCCCCCCCCCCCCTCCCGCGTGAAGACTGTGGCTTGGAGGTAGGCACAGACCTATCCCTGAAGGGTTTGTCAAGTCATGTCAGTTTCGCATTTTGTTTCATAATATGGTCTTTGAAACTCTTTTTTTTTTTCAAAAATATATTTTATTGATTTTTTACAGAGAGGAAGGGAGAGAGATAGGAAGTTAGAAACATCGATGAGAGAGATACATCGATCAGCTGCCTCCTGCACATCCCCTACTGGGGATGTGCCCGCAACCCAGGTACATGCCCTTGACCAGAATCGAACCTGGGACCTTTCAGTCCGCAGGCCGACGCTCTATCCACTGAGCCAAACCGGTTTCGGCATGAAACTCTTACTTTAATGTCGACGTACTGTTGATTCAAAATAATGCTTCTTGTTTTCCCGGTGACTTATGGAACCCCTTTTGCCACTCCTTCCCCCAGAGGTCAAGCTGCTTGTGGGCAACTCAAGGTCAGGGTTAAGCAGCAAATTGTCCCAAGTTTCACCTTTGAACTTTGCATTTACAATAATCATGTATGTGCTTAAAGAGGACATACTCGATTTAGGCATCAGCCCATGAGGACTGGTGTTTTCTCTGGACCTGCCCTCCCCTCTTGCGGGTCTGGGTTGTGTCTGCCTCCATAATACCACAAAGATATCGTGGGATCTGTCTCAGACCGGGCACAATAAAGCAGGTCATAACCTTTTTGCTGGTGGGGGGGTCTTGCCTTCAGTTTGTAAAAAAAAAAAAAATTCAACATCTGTGAAGCGTAATAAAGCAAAGCAATAAAATGAGGTGTGCCTATACTTCTGTTTATCTTTTTTTTAAAATATATTTTATTGATTTTCTACAGAGAGGAAGGGAGAGGGACAGAGAGCTAGAAACATCAATGAGAGAGAAACATCGATCAGCTGCCTCCTGCACACCCCCACTGGGGATGTGCCCACAACCAAGGCACATGCCCTTGACCGGAATCGAACCTGGGACCCTTCAGTCCGCAGGCCGATGCTCTATCCACTGAGCCGAACCGGTTAGGGCTGTTTATCTTTTTTTTTTTTTTTAATTCTGATTGGGCACTGAGGTTGGATGGTAACCTTTGGGAGAAGCTCCTGGCCTGGCACCATAGGTTCTCAGACTCATAATTGTCTCCTCTCCTCAGGAGGCATTGAGGGCAAGGCCCAGGCCAGGCCTGGGCAGCCCTGCCCCTCCGTCTCCAGGTTCCTGGCCCTCCTTGCGCTGATCAAAGATCTGTCAACCTGGGGGTTGCTTCGGGCTGCGGATGAGCTGTAATGGGAGACAGGGGTGGAGTCTGTGGAGCTGGGAACAATATCAGGGCTTTATTAACCAGCTCCCTGTTGCTAAGCAGCTGTCATTAGCCAGGAAGGTCGGCTGCAGGCTGCAGTGAGCTCCTCTGGGGAATGACAAGGAAATGCTAAAGAGCTGGGAGAGAAGCAGGTGCTGCGGAGGGATTGCTCCCCACCTGGGGATACTGCAGCCAGGGATCTTTCAGCACATTCTGAGATTCAGACTCCAGGCGGTGTTTAGTGTGCCTCTCTTCAGTGGAAGGGATCCCTTCTCTCTTCTTCCCACCTGCATGCAATGAACAGCTCATTCTTGGGATACCTGGCTTTTGCCTTCCCTCCAGAAATGAATGAGCAGGAAAGAAGGCCCTCTGGGGAACTGGCTCCCTCACCTGTTTCGGGCCATGGCTGAGGGCACTTGGTGATGGTCCGTAGCTGAGACTTCGGAGTCCAACAGACCTGGGTTCACACCTGACCTGGTCACTCAGTGTGTGTGTGCGCAAGTTTTCAGCATTCTGAGCCTACCCCAGAGGGTTGGTGTGAGGATTAAAGGAATGATGTTGGTAAAGTACACTGCATGGAGCCAGGTATGCAGTAGGTGCTCAATCATGTTGCTATCATCATCACCAATGACATTCTACTTTGTTCTTGAAAGTGACCCTACAACCTTCCCCATGAAGCCTCCTAGGACTTTCTCCAGGATTCCATCTGGCAATCTGTGTTTCTGGGAGTTTAAAGCATCTGGACAGTCAGAGAAATTGAACTCCAGGAACTCAATCGGGAAATTTAATAAGTATTACGCACATGTTTTTAGACAGTCATCTTTTAGAGATATGTACTGAAATATTTATAGATAAAAGTATACGATGTCTAAAATTTACTTCAACGTAATCTGGGGGGAAACAAAAAGTGGTTGGAATCGGTGTAACTGAAACACGACTGGTCACCGCTTGATCATTGCTTAAGTCAGAGTGGTGGATACATAGGGTTTGCTATTGTTTGTATATGTTTGGAATCTCCCATAATGAAATAAAAAAACAGGGATGATGAGAGGATGGGAGAAGGAAGGGAGAGAAATAGTGAATATAGATAACTTCCCTGAGAAATTTTACATAAAGGGGAGCAGCTGAATGGTTCAATATCTGAATGGGGATATAGGGCCAAGGGAGGTGATAGTGATGGTGGTGGTGGTGTGTGTTTTTTAAGTTGGAAAAATTACAGAATGTTTATATACAAATGAAGAATGTCTCATAGGAAAACATTAAAGATACAGGAAAGAGAAGGGGTGATTGCTGGAGTCATGCCCTGGAGAGATGAAAGAGGCTGGTACTCAGTGCACAAGTGGAAGGGATGGCCGCAGGGAGGAGCACAGACAGACCATCTGTAGGTTCAGGAGGGAGGGCAGAGGATGGGCTTGAGGCACAAGAGGAAAGGCACCAGCGTTCATGATCGTGTTCAGGGTGCTGGGCAGTAATCAAGGAGCCTATTGCACCTCTGCATCTACTGTTGCCTTTGGTCACTCACCACCCATCAAGATGGGACCTGTTCTTTCTCCCAATCCAATTGTAGCTGAAGCGGAGAGAGATTTAGCAATTTGCACATAGTCAAATAGCTAGTAAGGAAAGGGTTTGAACCCATATCTGTCTTGATCCAAAGCCTGTGCGTGCTGCCCAGGGATGGGTCTCACTGGTGAGTCTAGGGGTGGAGCCTAGAGAGTGGGGCATTGAGGTGGAGTTGCCCCTCGTGGAGACAGAGCTCAGGTCACCAAAGAGTGAATTCTGGGAGACAGTTTGTCCTTGCCAAGCTGTGTGAGGCCAGCACTGGCCTGGTTCCCTGGGAAGCTGTTGTGAGCACTGTGTATGCTGACCCTGCCTGACATTCCCAGTGAGGCAAAGCAGATGGGTATGTGTGGTATGAATTTCATTTCCTTCACCTACTTGGTTCTGGAATATCAGGGCAGTGGTTTCTTGGTTTAGGGTGTTGAACAAGGCTAAATGGTGCCTCCCAAACTGAAGCAAACAGCCAGCATCACCAGTGTAGGCTGAGAGAAAATGTACTCTAGTTACCATAGAAAGGCTCGTTTCAGCGTGAGGCGGCAGTTACAAATCCCTGGGTGGAAGTACTAGCCAGGGAAGTGGGGTGGAGACGGACTGATGATGCCTGGCCGAGGCTCTTTGCTCCTCCCACCTCATCGCTGCAGATAAACACCTACTTCCTCCATTAGCAGTTGAAGGAAGTTCCTAACTTAAAAAGAGGCCACTCATCCCACCCCTTCCTTTCTCACCAGCCAAGGCTGCCCTTCTTCTGACAGTCTTGGCTCCACTATCCAAGGCATTCGGCTTTGGAAAATTCTGCTCTGAGCAGTGTCCCCCAAAACTCCAGGACCACCACCGGCCACCCGTGGCTGGCTGCTCCACCCGGGGCGTTCCTCGCTTGGGTTTTCTATGGCAACTACACAGAGAACTCTTGCCACACCTGCTCCTCCCTTTAGGAAAGAACCCCGCCCAGCTCAGAGCCCTAGGCGCAGCCTTCATGCGATGCTGTGCTAACTCTGGGTGCTGTGTCCCTCTACTTCAGTCAACTGGCCTAGACCCTTGAAGGTCATTCAGCAAGTCGCCCTATTATGAGTCTGGGCCTGTCCAGGCCCCTTGGCTCCTGAGCGTAGCTTGAAACATAGATATGCAGGTGAAAGCCAGGGCTGTTTACGGGGACCCCTGAGCTGATTGAAGATCCTTTCCAACCACAGCTGCATTTCCTGGGCAACCATAGCTTTGGTCCATTCCTGTGGGCTCCTGAGACACCTAAATTTGTCCCAGCTCACTGAATTGTTTCTCCGGTCCCTGCCCAGCTCAGATGACCTAAGCAAGAGCCCAGATGCTACTGTGGGGATGGGAAACTGAGCCAATCAGGAGACCCTGTTTGCTGAGGGACCTGATGAAGGAAAGGGTGCCCGTGGACAGACCCAGCCTTTCTGGGTTTTGTGAGTTTTGATTCACCTCCAGGTTGGAGAGAATCGCTGACATCCTCTCATAATGGAACACTGGAATCTGGCTTGGATGGTCACCTACTCATTGTAATTATTATGTTGAGTTGGTGATATATTTACTTGGTTCAAAAGGCAAAATTATACAAAAGATATACAGTGAAAAATCTCACTCTTTTCCCTGCCCCCATTGACCCACTTCTCCGCCACCTACAAATTCACACACAGGTAACCACTGCCACTTTTGTTTCTTGTGTACCCTTACAGAATTTTTTATACTAATTAAAAAAATGTATTCCTTGTTCACCCCACCCTTTTTGTGATCAAGTTGTCATGCGATCAGTCATACTGCTCTGCACCTTGCTCTTGGAGGCCTTTCCATTATTAGTGTCTAGAGGGCATCCTCCTTTTTCGGAGTTGTATAACGTTCTCCTCTGTGAATATACCCTGTTTATTTCACTGTTTTTTATTGATACATACGTGGATAGTTTTTATCCTCTTGCTGTTTAACTAAGTAACCTGGCAGTTATATCTGCAGACTAGATTCTTTAAAGAGGGGTTACTGGGTCAGAAGTTACCTGCAATGTTGGCAGTGCCGCCTGGCCCGCATAGGAGTGGTACCAATCAACCCTCCCTCCAGCAAGGTATGAAAAGATTCAGGAACTTCTACTACCGATGCCTCTTCCATTCCAAATTGGGCTCCTTGGAATGATTAAATCAGGAAGTAAGCGGTTTGTAGGAGGGGACCCTATCAGATGTCATTAGTACTTGTGGTCTCCACCCATTTAGCATTTGTTAACCCTATAACTTCATAGACTTTAGGGACACGTCAGAGGCCAGTGAGGGAGAGTTGCAGGGCTAGTCTGGGCCTGTAGCTCCTAGCCTTTCTCTGGGAAGATGGTACCAGACCTTTTTAGGGGAAGGAAGATGTCCATAGTGAGGTGCTAGAGCTAAAATTAGTTCCACTCCGCCCTGGCCGGTGTGGCTCCGTTGAATGTCATCCATGCACCAAAAGGTTGCAGGTTCAAATCCTGGTAGGAGACATGCAGGAGGCAGCCAATCAATGTTTCTCTTTCTCTCTTCCTCTCAAAAAAAAAAAAATCATCAATAAAAATATTTTAAAAAATAAAATTAGTTCCACTTCTGTCCTGAGTTTCGGTTTCTTGGGCCTTGCTATCAGAGGGACAGATGATATGTAGAGAGGGTACCCTGGGCTCATCTGCACCATAACTCAGAAGGCCAGGGCGGGGAGATAAAAAGGATGATGCTTGAGTCATGTCTCTGTTTCTATTTTGATTCATTCGCCCAAACCTTTCACCCAACTAATGACTGAAAACTGTGGGTTTTTATTAGTGTGTGTTTTTCCCACATGAAATGAGCTGAATGATGTCAGGGCTGTCTCACCCCTGTTCCGGTGCATCCAGAGTGGCTGTAGGTGGTTCCTGGACACACTGGAACAGGGGGTCCTGAAGCCTTTATGCCTCTGTGACCAGGGCCCAGACAGCTCCGTTAGAGGGGGATGGGCCTGCTGACTGGTGCGTTAGCTGTGATGGGTGTCTCCTGCCAGGCCCTCCACCCTGGGCGTGAGTCATGGTGGCCATCTGGGGCAGGAGGAGGAGTAAGGCACCCAGTTCTTACTGCTGGTGCTCTGGGCCAAGGAGGGGAGAAGGGGCACAGGCCTCTGTGTAGACTTCTCCCTGGGGAGCAAGGACCGCCGGAGAGTTGGACATGGTTGCTGATGGGTCTGGAATGGCAGCTCTGAGTGTGGCAGTCACTACATATTAAAAGAGAGAGAGTGTGTCTTTATATTTGCATCTCTGAGTTTGGAATGTCTGTTTCTGCTCAACTTAAAAACCTTAGAGCAAGGGTCTTAAACGTTTGGGTGTCAAGTACCCCTTTTAGAAGCTAAAAGCCACAGATCCTCATCCAAAATAAAAGCACTCTCTGTAACAATGTTGGAGCAATTTCAGGGCGTCACTGGAGCCCCAGAAGCCCACCCCCTAACCCTCTTAGGATAGTAATTCTCACTTATTAGTGTTGTTATTATTCCTATGATTATGTTATTATTTTGCCTACATACTGCACACAGTAACATTTTTCATTGCACGCGCTGATTCTCTGTGGAGGGGTGAGAGGGATTTCTCCTTCCCCAGACATGGCCTGGGCGCTTTTCCTGGGTTTCACAGAAGGAAATTAGGAGCTGTAGGCTGAGAAGGGGGGACTGGGCATGACATTTGGGCTTATCAGTATTTCCCTACTTGGAGTGATTGCAGAGGAATGCCTTCGCTTACTCCAGAGAACCCTAATGCCCGTGTTCAGAGGCTGCCTAGGAAGATGGGGGAGGCCAAGGAGGATGGGTGTGCCACTGCCTGCCATTCCCAGGCTCCCAGCGTGGCTGCATTCTCTCTCCTGGGGAAAGTGGGAAGGTTAATGACTGATTATCCCAGCCATTAGTCACATCACCAAGGCACTTGATTCCCTGCAGGATCAGTGCCACCTGCTGCCACTCTCCCTCTTCAGTGCTCTGGGTGAGGAGTGCGAGCCTAAGGAAATAGTCACCACCTCCTATAGGTGTGGACTTGTTGCTGCACCAGCCCCAGGGCCACGAGACGAGATGGGACAGAGCGGGGTCTCTCCCCTGTACACCCAGGGCCACACGAGACCTCAGGGACAAGGGGACCAGCTATGGAAAAGAATATGTGGACACTTACGCGGAGATTCCACCACATGCCCGTACACACATCAGATGTGTAGCTATGTCTGTCTGCATGCACATGTGAACATAGATGTAGGAACATGTGTGAAGGAGAGGCCACGCCTGGTAAAATCAGTCCTCCGAGGCCCGGGCAGGGAGGAGCTCTAGCAGGAAGCACTCAGGAGAGGGAGGGGTCCTGCCTCTTTCCCCACCCCTGGGGCGCTCTCACTGAGCTGTCTGGCCTCGGGGATTCTCCACCTTTTTTATGGTCCTCACAGCCCCAGGACAAGAGGGCCAAACAAAGCTCATTTTTATAGGACAGCAGTGACTGCCTGTCAGTTATTACAGTGAAGGCAGAAATCAGGTGAGAACCTCTGTTTTCAGCAATTATGTCCTCAGTCTGGGTTTCTAACACTAGTCACAATAAATGATGGGCTTCATTTCCCCTGTTCTCTAAGAGGACAGCATCCTCACCCACCTCTGGGCAGGCTGTGATCCTGCCTCCCGCGCATCCTCTCCTCTCCTGGCCAGGGAGAGGTCTCGCCAAGTCCCAGTCCTGACAGTGAGCTGCAGAACAGGGTCTCGACAACAAGGGGGAGGAGTCAGGAACCGACAGGGACCAAGTGCCCCCTGCGTGCAAGACCTTGTGCAAGAGATTGTACATACTTCATCTCGTGTAACATTTCATACCAGTCCTTGGAAGTATTCCTCATTCCACAGATGCTAAAACAGAGGTTCAGAGCCGAAGTCACTTACACAGGTTTCCCGGAGATGGGATGAGTGGCCCCACCAGTTTCAGACGCTGTTAGCCCGCCGCCCTGCCTCCAGCATGGCACTGTTTTCCATCCTTGTGAAGGGAGCACCTTCTCCCACCTGTGCCTTCCTGCCCTCTGAACACACCTGGAGAAGGTGAAGGAGCTCAGGCCACTGTGTTTCTGTGATCAGATCCCTTCCCCTTTGAGGGCTTTTCCCTCCTGGCTTGTAAAACAATTAGCTTGGCCTCAGTAACGGCCAAGTCCCCTCTTCCCCCGAATATACACACTCATATTTTTAGATTCTATTCATGGCCAGGAGAACTCCCCACTCCCCCACCCAACGCTCCTTTCCTTCCTGTGGAGTCTGTCTGCAGTCAGCAGTATCCAGATGGAGGGAGGAAGTCTGCCCCCTAAAACATGAATGAATGAAGGGAAGCCCTCCCTGCATGGGAAATAGAAATCTCTCACTCTTGGCTGCGGGGCTCATCAATAATTCAGGGGCTGCTGTCGGATCTGATCTCTGCAATGGCTTCGTCAATATTTCAGCTCCTTCTCCAGAACCCGTTTCTTAGCAACCACAGCATCCATGCTTTCCAGGAGGGCTGTGTGCTGGGTGCTCCCTGCATGTCCAGTCCTGTAAGTGGGCAGGGGTGGAGCTACCCGTGCCAACTGGAACTGGCAACTTTGGTCCTCACAGCCCCAGGGTGATGCTGCACACAGGAGGCATGTACACACCAAGTGAGTGAGAGGAACGGCCTGGCATGGGGCCCTTAGGGCAGGAGCAGGTGGACAGGGAGGGGAATTTTGGAAGGAGGTCAGTGTATCTTCCTGGCCTGCCTAAAACTGACACCCCATGCCCTGGTCCTAGGTCAGCCTGCCCTCTCTTGGTGTGGGGAAGGGAGTGTTCTCTTCTCTCCCTCTCACCCAGTCTCAGATGCTTGTTTCCTTTGTGGCCTAGGTGCGGTGGAGGCTTGCCTCCTGCATCAGCTGAGACGCCGTGCCGCCGGCTTCCTGCGCAGTGACAAGGTGGCGGCTCTGTTCACCAAGGTGGGGAAGACGTGCCCAGTGGCTGGGGAGATTTGCCACAAGGTCCAGGAGCTGCAGCAACAAGTAGAGGGCAGGTGAGCCCTGGGCCTGCCTCTCCCCGCTCCCTCTGCTCTTACCATTTGGTATTTGCTACTTCCCAGGTTGGCTTCCTGGGCTCATTTCTTGCAGGGCCTCTCAGAACCAGCCTAAGGGTGGGCCTTGGCCACTTTCAGGCACAAGGCCTTCAACACCTCCACCTAGTCAGTTCTCCGGGTTCTCATCTCTTGGCACCAAACTGCCCTCCCAGCGCCACCAGTCTGGGGCTCAGCCCTGGGCTCTGGCATTCTTAAAGCCCACCCCTCTTTGCAGGAAGCCCTTGGTGGGTAACCAGGAGCCCCTGCGGAGACAGGGCTCTACCGGTGGGAAGACCCCATCCCTCAGCCCGCAGGCCTTGAAACACATATGGGTCCGCACAGCGCTCATCGAGAAGGTGCTGGACAGGGTCGTGCAGTACCTGGTGGAGAACTGCAGGTGAATGCCCCTCCCTGGGGCCCAGCTCCTGAACATCCCTTCAGCATCCCCGCCTCCGCAGGCTTGGCTGTCCACCTTGGCCTGTGAGCATGCCCCATCTCCCCCGTAGCACCTCGAAAGCATGGGCTACACCACACACCTCACAAAGCTCAGTTCTTGTTTGTTTTTTATTGTTCTTTGCTTTTCTTTCTTTTTAAAAAAATTCTTTATTGTTGAAAGTATTACATGTGTCTCCTTTTCCCCCATTGATCTCTCCCAGCCTGCTCCTGCCCCCGTCCCCCTGCCCCCCCCAGCAGGGGCCCTCACCCCCCTACTGTCTGTGTCCATGGG
>NW_006294069.1:3888746-3897072 GCF_000327345.1 Myotis davidii
GCAAGTCCTTTGGTTGATCTCTTAACACCGCCCCCCCCGCGCCCCCAGCAAAGCTCAGTTCTTATGGGTTTATTTCTTCTTGGTGACTGACATGCATTTGGTGTCTGTGGGAACGTCCCTACTTGGTGAGCTTGACGCCCTGGAATGAGTCCAGGAGCCCCAGCAACCCCCCTGTCTGTCTCTCCCCCCGGCAGCAAGTACTACGAGAAGGAGGCATTGCTGGCAGACCCCGTGTTTGGCCCTATCCTGGCCTCTCTTCTAGGTGAGCCTGAGAGCAGAGCGGCCTACACTGGGCCAGTGGGAGCGGGGGGTCAGGTGCTGAGGGGGCACCATCCGAGCCAGCTGTCCCTGTCTCCACAGTGGGACCCTGTGCTTTGGAGTACACCAAGCTCAAGACAGCCGATCACTACTGGACCGACCCTTCTGCTGATGAGCTGGTCCAGAGGCACCGTATCCGGGGTCCCCCTAATCGCCAGGACTCCCCTGCAAAGCGCCCAGCCCTAGGAGTAGGCATCCCTTCCCTACCTCTTGTGCTCATCCAAGTTATGCCCCAGGGGCCTGTAGGGAGGGGCAGCTGGTCACTGTGCTCTTTGAAGATACGGGATGGGCCTTGGCGATGCCCCAAGGTAGTGGCCATCCCAGAAGAGCCTTTTCCCCACGCTGGCACTTAATGGCAGGAGCACACCACTGGTTTGCGGCTAGCAAGCAGAGGGTGGCTGAGAGCAAACCAGGGGCAGGGGGACCCCTGGGGTCAGCTAGAGAGGATCTGCCTGGAAACCTAGGGTCCTCCCTCCAGGGCTGATTTCCCAGGGCTGGGGCTGAGCTGGGACTTTGTGCAGATCCGGAAGCGGCACTCGAGCGGCAGCACGTCGGAGGACAGGCTCGCGGCCTGCGCCCGGGAGTATGTGGAATCCCTGCACCAGAACTCCAGGACGCGGCTGCTCTACGGCAAGAACAACGTGCTGGTGCAGCCGGTAGGAAAGCTTAGTGCTCGCCCTCATCCTCTCCCGAGGGCCCCAGGAAGGAACCTTCCAGCCACATTCATCCCTTCCTTAAGGGGCTTGACTAAAGAGAACCCGCCCCACCCCAATTCACTGATTCATGCCCAGTCTTGAATGGGCGGGAGCCGGAAATGGCATCTGTTCTGGCTGAGAACCAGAGCATCCAGGGGTGGGAATGGCAAGCCAGTAGGCAGCTTGGGTATGGCTGGCCCAGGACATACCTGGCATCCAGGAAGTTGACAGGGCGGAGCCAGTGGCACCAGGCCAACCAGGAAGAGTTTATGTCTACATCTGTGTGTGGCTCGTGCCTCCCCTGCTGCTGCCCGGCCCCATTCCAGGACCCTGGATTGGACTAGCTGGGCCTCCCCCACTCCCACCTGCAGCGCGTTTTCCATAGGCCATTCCCGGGGGCCTCTCAGCCCCTCATCGTCTCTATCTTCTGGTGTGTCTCCTCCCCGCAGAAGGAGGACATGGAAGCTGTCCCCGGCTACCTCTCCCTGCACCAGTCTGCAGATAGCCTAACTCTGAAGTGGACCCCCAACCAGCTCATGAATGGGACTCTGGGGGACTCCGAGCTGGAAAAGAGGTGGGGGCTTTGGGACTCACCGCAGGAGCCACGGAAGGCAGTGAGAGCTTGCCAGCAGGCGGGGGGGATGGAGAGGCCCAGCCTGCTCCAAGAGGCAGCTCACAGCTTACCCGATGCCAAGAATTGCAGAGAGAGGCTGCCTGGAGATATTCCCAAGCTCTCTAAGATCCAGCCAGTCCTGGACATTAAGGGGTTTTCCTGAGCCAAGCTCGAGGCATCTGAGGCGGCCAGGCTCTGTGCCATGCGGGCAGCACGGAGCCCAGAGGGACATGGCTGGCTGAGGTCACTTCTCGGCTGTGGTCTTCGTGTCTACAGGGTGGTTTCAGGGGTGTCGGGGCCAGGAAGTGAGGAAGGCAGGTTGGCTGGTCTGGCGACACAGTGACACCAATTTGATTCCTTTCCAGCGTTTACTGGGACTATGCCCTGGTTGTGCCCTTCAGTCAGATCGTCTGCATCCACTGCCACCAGCAAAGTGAGCCTCCCTTGTCCTGGGCACAGGGGTGGGGGAAGAGAGACTGCCTTCTCCCAGTCACACACTGTGCATGGCCTGTTGAATGTCTGTCCTCTCTTGGTCACCCCCACACTCTAGCCCTACTGTCCTCCTACCCAGTCTGGAGGCATGGCCAGCTGTGCTGCAGCGGTGGCTGGGAGGTCTTGGAGGCCCAGCTTCGCTCACCCATGTTCACCCCCCCTCCCCCAGAAAACGGTGGCACACTGGTACTGGTGAGCCAGGATGGCATCCAGAAGCCACCGCTGCACTTCCCGCAGGGAGGACACCTACTCTCCTTTCTGTCCTGCCTGGAGAATGGGCTTCTGCCTCGGGGACAGCTAGAGCCCCCACTCTGGACCCAGCAGGGGAAGGTACGCAGGGCTTGGGAGGCTCTGGGTGAAGGGATGTGTGAGCTGAGTTCTCTGCCCACCTCCCTTCCTGTCCCCACACAGAGTTCCTAGGAGCAGCCTTGGGTGGGACCCTGGGATGGACTCTGCCCTGCACAGGCTAACCACCCATCTCTCCCTCCCCAGGGGAAGGTGTTCCCCAAGCTGCGGAAACGTGGCAGTGCGCGGTCCGTAGATGTGGACGAGATGGGCACAGGCTGGGCCACAGACTACGTGTTCCGGATCATTTACCCTGGTCACAGGCATGAGCACAGTGAGTGTCCCATACTTCCGCTGTGGAGAGAGAACGATGCTTCGGGGGTGGGGGAGGACAGCATCACCCAGGAGGGGCAGCAGGCAAGGTCCACTGACCAGGCCGGGTTCAGGACTTAGCCTCTCATTGGACCTTTTTCTGCAGATCATCCCCCTGAGAATCTGCTTCTCTTCTACCTGCTGTCTTTCCCTTCCCTGGTCACTCCAAGACTCTTGGCTCAACTGACCCAGGTGTCTCTACACAATATTCTCTTAGTCATCCATTCACACCCTCCCCGGGGGTGGGGCGAATGTGGTGAGACTAGATACAGAGGGTGGCGGACTCTCCATTTCACCTCGGCTGCTGCCTGACCGCCACACGGTGGCCTGGGTGCGGGGCCAGTGCTTCTTTTGGGATGGTGCACATTGTTCACTGACTCCACTGGCGCCAGAGCCCTCCTCACACCAGCTGCTGATGAGAGGAGCCGCAACGGGAATAGGGGTGCATCTGAAGAGGGTGAGGCTTTCAGCTGGGGGGGCTGGAGCTGAAAGTGGCTTGGCACTTGTGGGTCCTGTCCCCCTGGACATACCCCTCTGGATCCTAAGAGATGTCCACCAAGCCCAGAGTTCCCCTTCTGGTCAGAGTGTTCTGCTCCCCACAGCTTTCTCCGGGCCAGCCTTGCTGATCTCGGGAAGAAGGTCAGGGAATTTGCCAGCCCGGAGCACTTGCCAGACCACCTGCTCCCTAAATTTCCTAACTTGTGCCAATAAGTTGTCAACAAGTTGTCTCTGTCATAGCAGACAGATTACCCAGACTGTACACACATAGCCGCAGCACAAGGAGTCCCAGTAGGCTTGAAGGGCAGAGATGCGGGGACCCCCTTCCCCGCGATGTGCCTGACGAGGAGACACATTTGCCAGAGCGTGTTTGCACACCTGGCATTTAATCTCGGCCTATCGCTCGGTTTAGGTTGTTCAGGCTGCACTTCCTCTCTTAAGCCTTGGCATTTCCCATTTCTGGTCACTTCATTTCCCTGGAGGACAAGCCAGGTGCCAAGGAGCTGAAACCCAGCGGGTGACTCAGGCTCCTCGAGAGCAGCTCTGGGAAATCCTTGGAGGAGAAGTTTGGATTTATAGTCTGAAGGGGGAGATTTGGGGTAATCTTCCGATTTGGCCCAGGCTGACCATGACACAAGCTGAAGGTTGCTCGCGACCCTTCTGTTGACAGTCACGCCCAGCCTGAGCCAGGGCCGGGAGCTCCTGAGCTGCCGGCCTGTCCCAACTGGTCTCCGTCTTTCACTACCCTGGCTCCCCCATCAGTTCTCTCTTCTCTGTTCTTCCTAGGAGGGCCCTCTTCAAAAAGTGGAGCTCTGTAGCCGCTGCCGTCCCCCCCACTTCCTTCCATACTCTCCCCAGTAAATCGGAGGACTCTCAGGTCCCCTCTCTTCCATCCCTGCAGGCTCAGGGTGACCCGGACTCCATTCTGCTCCCCAGGAGGACGGATCCGGTCCCTCCTGCCCCAGGACCAGGGTCCTTATGCTTTGCTCTCTCGCTGTTCTCTTTGAGCAGTCACTATTAACTACCACCACCTAGCGGCCAGCCGCGCGGCCTCGGTGGACGATGATGAGGAAGAGGAGGATAAACTACACGCGATGCTCTCAATGATCTGCTCGCGGAACCTCACAGCTCCCAATCCGATGAAAGGTTTTTATCCCTCCCTTTCCCCCTGACCTTCCCCTTCCCTCTGCCCCACCCCCTGGGCCCACCGGCCACCCACCGCAGGGGCTCGAACTGCAGTGTTGGCATTATGGGACCTGCACCCTGGGTGGTTCCCTTCCATCAGGAGGCAGATCTGGGAGGGTAGAAGGAGGATGTGTGCAAGAAGAGGGGACCAAGCAAAAGGCAGTTGGCTCTGGGCTCTGTGAGGAGAGGGAGGAGGTCCCGCGGTGAGAAGGCCTGATGACCTGGTTGTCCCTTGGAAACCCTGATTGGCTGTCTGAGCCCTGTTCCCACTCTTGGACACACCCAAGACAGTGTCTCTCTTTCTCTCCTGCTGGCTGGGCAGACTGGCCTCTGGGCCCTGTGCCTCTGACTCCTAACTCAACGGAAATAGGACAGAAGCACCAGGCCCCTCCGTGCAGAGGGAGGGGCTGGACAGCGCCTGCAGACAGGAGCCACCAGGGGGTCAGGTGAGGGGTGGGACCATCCTGGCAGGAGACCTAGGGCTCTGTTTACCCAGCAGGCCTGGGTGTTCCAGCAGGCACTGCCTGGTGCTTTAGTATGAAGTCTAGAGTCTAAGTAAGGTATGTTCCACCCTCACGGACCTCAGATTGCACAGCTGCAGAGGTCCCTTCATGGATAATGACTCAGCACAGTGCTCACAGCCACTCTGTCCATTGCCCACCTTAGCACAGAGCTCGGCTGGTGGAGAGGGAACCCCACTCTCTTTCTGGAGTGTGATCATCAGCCAGGGAACCTGCACGGGCTAAGCCAGGGTGCTCAAGGGATATTGGTTATGAAGGGCCAGCTCTCTTGGAGTTTAGGGGAACTTCCCCATCGCCGTGCCAATAGTAAGTCCCCCCAATCCCTGGGCAACCGAGTCCGTGGCCTAGCACATCCTCAGCAACCCTGCCAGCTGCCCTTTACTCATCACGTGCCTGCCTTCATGTCTATCCTCCCTCCCAGCCATTCCTGTGGGACCTGCAGGCCAGCCTGGGTGGGAACACAGGGGAGCCTCACTTGTGACGTTTATTGCCTGCACACGGCCTGCCATCTGGTTCCTTACAAGCCTGGGCTTGGGGCTGATGCTTATTGCAGGATGACTGGCTTTAAACAGTGTGGGAAGGGTGAGTTAGGAGAGCCCGGGCTGGCCCTTCTTACGCCCAGGAACTGGCTGGGGACAGGATGGGGGCGTCCCGGCCAAGCCCCTGTCTTAGAAGACTTGGTGGTAGGAAGTCCATTCCTGACTAGTCTTCATGCTGAGGCCTCCAGGGTCAGAGAAACCTTCAGGCCCACAGGGTGCAGAGGCCTCAGGGCCTATGTGGGCATTCCCTTGGGGAACTAGGGCCAGCCTACCCTGTAGACCAATATGCAGCCCCTGGGACTCTAAGACTTGGGAAAGGGGAGGAGGCATGAGAGCAGAGTCCGCAGGTGGTTGGGGAGATGGTGTGGGGGCCCCCCTCCACTCCATTCCATAATGACAACACTGTCGAGTCCATCCTGCTAGCCGTTGCTTTTCAGGCCTGCAACATGCTTGACTTGTGCATGTGAATTAAGTGGCGGGTGTCCAGACTCCTCCCCTCCCCCTCCCCCCTTCTGCTGCCTCCCCACAGAGCAGAGATGCTGTTCACTCTAATTCTGCTCCAGGCCAGGCACCTTTCACTCGGAGTCTTAGGGGCTGTGGGGTTCACCCACCCTGATTGTTTTACATCAGACTTCCCTCAAGCTCAGAGGAGAGAGTCAGAGTCAAAGCTGACCCAGCAGCGCCCCCGCCCCGCCTGCTGCCCCTTGCCCAGTCACTCCAGAGCTCCAGCTGTCTGCACTGGGTTAATTCGGAGACGCATATTCAATGCTGGCTGGTTCAGCTCCTTCCTGGAGAATTAAGGTGAAGAGCATTGACCCAGGAGACTTGCCCTGGCTGAGCCCTGCTTTCTGGGCATGAGCTCGTTTCCCTGTGTGCCCACCCTCTGCCCTCTGCACCTGTTGCCCCCACTGCCTGCCCGCCTGCTGCCTGCTGCCTGCTTGGCTGGGCCTGCTCCCACCCCAGCTCCTCTCAAGACTGGCCTCTCTCCTGCCTGCTGTAGGGGCATGAGTTGGGCTCCTGCCCCACCCCACCTGCATCTGCCCGCCCCCCTTCTTCCCAGAGTCTTTGGCAAGGCCTGCAACTGCTCACTCCCAGAGCCGCAGCCCCTCCACACCAAGTACGTTCCCTTAATTTGCCTCCTGGTGGAGCTGAAGGGCCAGATCTACAAAAATCCCACCAAGGGTCTGGGAAGAGATTCCCAGCCAACATGGGGCAGCCCCTGAGGGGACTGGAGGGCTCAGCTCAGCCCCTCCCACCAAGGCACCCCCAGAGCTGGAGTCTGGCTCCCACAGAAGCCAGGCCTCCGTCTGCTCCAGACTCAGCAGGCCAGGGCCCAGGAAGAAATACTGCTTGAAAGAATCCATCACACACACAGCTGCCTTTCCCTGCTCTTTACTCTTCTCTGTCCCTCCCTCCCTCCTAGTGCCATCTCCTAGTCCTTTCACTTCCTGCCCTCACTTTGCTTCATCTTTGTGGCTCCCTGGACCTGCTGGAGCCCCCCTGAGCAGCGCCTTGCCCCACGTGGGCCCTGGAAGCTCTCAATGATCTTGAGTTCTGATTCCAGTCATCTGGGCAGGCTGAAGGGCTCCATCTGCCTTTGGCGTAGATATGTCCAAGGAGCTGTCTTCTGAGGCTGCACCTGGGGACATTGTTGTGGGTGGTGGAACCCTCATCCCTGTGGCGATCTGGCAACCCTGGGACTTTTGCCCTTCCTGTCAGCTCTCCTGTGTGTTTGTAGGATGCCACCACACTGAGTGCAGTCAGGTTAGGCGAGGATGGAGAACTCAGGAAGGACCACAGCAGCGGGCAGCAGGGTGCCTCAGGCACTGGCTACCAGGTCTAGAACCCCCAGGGCTCCTCCCGGTCTCTGATCAGTGGAGACTCTGCTCCGAGTTCACAGTTCCAGGGCCAGGCACCCGCCTGTGCCTCTCAGAGTTTGTCTAAGACCGGGGTCGGCAAACTGGCTCACGAGCCACATGCTGCTCCTTGGCCCCTTGAGTGTGGCTCTTCCTAAGCCTGAGGAGGACCCTAATTAAGTTAATAACAATGTACCTACCTATATAGTTTAAGTTTAAAAAATTTGGCTCTCAAAAGAAATTTCGATCGTTGTACTGTTGGTATTTGGCTCTGTTGACTAATGAGTTTGCCGACCACTGCCCTAAGAGGACCAGGCTGGAGCATCGGAGGCCATGCCAGCGGCAGCATTTTAGGGAGCTCGGGCTTTTGCTGTTCCTTCTCTTTCCTTCTCTTCCAGACTCTAGAAAAGCAAGTGTTTTCCATCACTCATAGCAAGATGGAGAGAACAGACACAACCATGCACAACTCAGTCAGAGTATTTTATCACGTGCAGAAAGGTTACGTGTCAGGCATCCTCCCTCTGCACCGTCGCCCTCTCTGGGTTCTGGACCAGGCAGACACTACCCCTGTGGCTCTCCACCAGTGGGTGATTTCATGCTGCAGCTCTGGGCACAGAGGTGGGCATGCTGCAAGGTGGCTGTTGGTGGGGAGGCCTGCCAGGCCCTGACCATGGCCCCCTTCCTGTCCTCAGATGCTGGTGACATGATCGAGATGCAGGGCTTTGGGCCCAGCCTGCCAGCCTGGCACCTAGATCCCATGTGTAGCCAGGGCTCCTCCTGCTTCTCCTGCTCCTCCAGTAGCTCCCCATATGCAACTCCCAACCACTGCAGCTGTGTCCCCGACCGGTGAGTGGGCAGGGAGAGCACTTCCGTGTGAGTGTGTCCATCCATGTGTGTGCGCCAGTCTGTCCTTGGGGGCTGTCACTTGCCTGACAGGGTGGCCTCAAGTTGG
>NW_006294069.1:3897123-3898969 GCF_000327345.1 Myotis davidii
TGACTGGCAAGTTATTGAGTCTCTATAAGTCTCTATGTTTCTGAGCCTCAGTTTCCTGATCTGTAAAATGGGGCTCATACCACCTGCCTCCTAAGGCTCTTGTGAGACTAAATGAGGTATGTGACCATGGGAGTACCCAGAGCTGTGCCTGACACATAGGTGCTCAGGACTTGTGAGCTCCCCTTCCCAGTGTGGACACAGATCCTGTCATCAGGCTGTGTGTCCAGGGACACGCAGCAGACATCTGGGCCCCGGCCATGTTCCAGGAATGGCATGGGAATGGTGTTTGTGTGCCAGCACTTGATGCTCTTGCCGGCTGCTTGATCGGACCTGTTGCTTCTTTATACCTGCCACTCCTGATGACTCAGAGATGGTTCTCTCCATTTTTCACTTGAGGAAACCAAAATTCACTAACGTGAGGTGAAGTTAGTTGCCCAAGCTCCCCTGGGGGGTTGGAGGCCAGGTTGGACCCTCAGCCGCTCCGACCAGGGTGCTGGCAGCAACAGAGAGCCCACTGACATGCTGCGGGGCTATGGGTCCTGCTCGCCGCACCTGCTCCCCTCGGTGTCCTCACTTCTCACCCTCCTCCCAACGCAAGAGCCACAGCCCTCTGAGCCAGGTTGATCCCACAGGTTGCCCCTCAGGCTACTGTGTGAGAGCATGAAGAGGCAGATCGTGTCCCGGGCCTTCTACGGCTGTGAGTGTGGGGTGAGGTGGGGCCATGGGAGGCAGGGGCAGGGGGAGGCGTCCTGGTCATGGCCCCCCTGGCTCACCCCTCCACCCCCAGGGCTGGCATACTGCCGCCACCTGTCCACGGTGCGGACCCACCTGTCAGCGCTGGTGCATCACAACATCATCCCGCCCGCCCGCCCCCCAGGGGCCTCAGGGGGCCTCACCAAGGACGTGTGGAGCAAGTATCAGAAGGATGAAAAGGTACACACTCTGGGGGCCGGGGCCAGGGCCGGGTCAGGGGCGGAGGCGGGCAGCGATGGGTGCAGAGTGTCTGCTCTGGGCACAGCTGTCACAGGACCACTGGGCATACAGGTGAATCACAGCTGTGGTCGGGCTGACAGGCCTAGACTGATGGCCTTGGAGTGACCAGGTCATGGCGGACTCTCAGACAGCGGGGGCTGTGGGTTTCCCTGGGAAGGGCACTGGGCGGGGAGTCCGTTCTGCTCCCCCATTACCCCACAGCCTTGGGCAGATCTCTGCACCTCTCTGGGCTTCGCTTCTTCCCTGGAAGGAGGGGGGTGAAGTAGGTCCCAGCCAGCTCTGATGTGGGGTGGGGGGATGCGACTGCCCAACGCAGGGCCCCCCTGGGCTTCAGTGGTGACCCAGTCAGTTCCCAGCCCCAGCTCTCCCTGGGGTGGGTCACCTGGAGGGTGACTGCGGGGACTGCAGTCTCCGCTCCCTGGTCCCTCAGAACTACAAGGAGCTGGAGCTGCTGCGGCAGGTTTACTATGGAGGCGTGGAGCACGACATCCGCAAGGACGTCTGGCCCTTTCTGCTTGGCCACTACAAGTTTGGCATGAGCAAGAAGGAGATGGAGCAGGTAAGGGGAGCCTTTCCCGTGGGGTAGGGGGATGGGGAGTCGGGCCAAGGGACCCATCCAAGCTCAGTGGAAAGAAACATGGCAGGGGAGTGTTCACAGAGACACCCCACTGTCCTCGCTGCTGGGGCCCAGCCTCGTCCTCAGCTGTCCCAGCTCCTGCAGAGGAGGCCTGGGCACCCCTCCCCCATGGTCACGGTGTGTCCGAGTCCAGGTGGACGCAGTGGTGGCAGCGAGGTACCAGCGGGTGCTGGCGGAGTGGAAGGCCTGCGAGGTGGTGGTGAGGCAGCGGGAGCG
>NW_006294069.1:3900129-3901071 GCF_000327345.1 Myotis davidii
GTGTGTGTGTGTGAGAGGGGGTGGGGCGAGAGCAGCAGCCCAACCTCTAGTACTCGCTGCAGTGGAGCCCTCGGAGAAGGGCTTGATGTGTCTCTGTCTCATTTTCTTCCTCTGGGTGTTGCAGGGATAAAGTGAGATAGTGCGTTGTGATCGGTTTTAATGGACTAAGCGGGAAAGATGGATTTATGGGGATTAGGGAGCCCCCCCTGCTCATAGCGAGGCCTCCAGGCTAATAGGCAGCCCTGGGGTGTAGTCCCAGGCCCACTACTGACAAGATGAGTGACGTCTCCCCATCTCTGGGCCTCAGTGTCCCCTTTCAGCCCTTCCGCCCATTGATGGTAGCGGCTTCCCTGAGAGCTGTTGCTAGAAGCAAGGGGAGCCCGTAGAGCGGTGCTATTGGTGCCCCCTGGCAAGCTCTCCCGCCTCTGGAGTCCGTCACCATCTCACAGAACTGACCGCGCACAGGCAGTCCAGAGCCTGCCTGCTCTCACGGCGTCACCCCGCTTAGGTGAACAAGCCTGAACTGGCTGCGGCCCCGACAGGAGTGATGAGAAGTCTCAGGCTTAAGGACACTCATTTACTAACATATTTTTTTTCTTTAAAGTTGCTGCCCTGCATAGTGTATTCTAGCCACGTTACTAAATCTCTCCTAATAGTAACAGAAAACTCGAGCTGGAGCAAGACCGAACGAGACAGAGCACACTCTCCATGTGCTTTGTCCTCACTCCCTGTTCGGGAGCCTGATCTTTCTCTCTGGCTTTGGGCTTCCTAAGATCGCGAGTCGGTGCCAGTGCCCAGCCGCTCAGCTCACAGACAGCAGTGGCCGCGCGGGCCCTGCCCTGGGCTCCGATTGCCTCGGCCTCATGGCCTTACCTGATACTGACCCAACGACACTTCATGCTTCTCGCCCAAAGTGAAAGCTCCTTTTAGCATCCCTTTCCC
>NW_006294069.1:3901127-3917923 GCF_000327345.1 Myotis davidii
CAGTCTCTCTCTCTCTCTTCTGTTCCCTGTCCTGGTCCATGGTGAGGCCTGTTTCCAACCAGCACAATATGTTTCCTTTCACTCCTGACCTCGCCTCAGCTTGTCCGAGGCCAGTATAACTGATCAGGTCCTTGCTAGAAAAGGTCCCTGCCTTGTTGGTTTTCCTAACGCCTCCAGGCTCGCCCCCCCCCCCCCCCCCCCAGGAGCTGTGAATCTCATCCTGTGTTAGAAACTATCATCATAGTAAGAGAGTGACTTCAGGTGTTTGTAGAATGACACCGCTCACACTGCCATCACGTACCACTGAGTGTCCAGGCCTCTAGTCTCCCTTCTTCCCTGCAGCAGCCACAGGAAGCCTGGGGTGTTCCCCTTCTTCTCATGCGCCAGGAAGAAGCTGAGGAAGGGACTGGATAGGGCTGAAGTCTTCATGTTGGCCTGGAACCTCATTTCTCCACCTGGCCAGCTGGGTCAGAAGGGAGGCAGTGCTGGAGGCCGTGGGGTGGAGTAGGTGTGAAGAGAATTCTCCCTCCCTCTCGTTCTGATCCCAGGAAGGAGACACTGAGCCGAGGGAAGGGGCTGGGGTGCAGGTATGAGCCCCACCATCTGTTCTCCCCACCAGGTGTTTATCTCTGTGGATGACCTGGAGCCCCCGAAGCCCCCAGGCACGGAGGAGTGCAGACCAGGGCCCGAGGAGGAACCCGGAGCAGGGCCCCCGGGCACCGCCGTGGTGGAGCAGCAGCAGTCAGTGGAGTTTGATTCTCCAGACTCAGGACTGCCTTCCTCTCGCAATTATTCCGTGGCCTCAGGCATCCAGTCGAGCATAGATGAGGGGCCGAGTGTGGGCTTCGAGGAGGACTGCGGTGGGGAGGAAGGCTCCGATGGGCCGGAACCTGCAGTCCACGCTTTCTCCGAGCCCCAAGATCCCAGCCAGGAGAAGGCCTCTCGGGCCGGCGAGCTGGAGGCAGGGGAAGAGCTGGCGGCTGTGTGCGCTGCTGCCTACACTGTATGTGGACAGTCCCAGGCCCTGTTCTCAGCTGGCCCCAGGGCCCTCCTGCCATCCCAAGGCTTGGGGGCAGGCTGGCGGGTGGAAGGTGGGGTGCCTATCTTGGAGGGCCTGGAGCCCGTCTCTCCGCGTCCCAGAGGACTGTTCGCTGAGTCCTTGGCTCCCTGCCTTTCCTGCTTTCCTTGTGGGCATCACCTCAGGCCCCAGCTTACCCTGAGGGCCTTCCACTCTTTCAGATAGAACTATTGGACACCGTGGCCTTAAACCTGCACCGCATAGACAAGGATGTGCAGCGATGTGACCGCAACTACTGGTACTTCACACCCCCCAACCTCGAGAGGCTCAGAGACATCATGTGCAGGTGCCATTGTCGGGCAGGGCTCAGGGTGGGCGGCAGGGACCCTGCTCAGTGAGGTTAGGTCAGCAGTGCCCTGCCCCCTCGCTGCACCAGAATCGCACTGGACTCCCTCTGGGGGGAACACCTCCTCCTGCAGTGCCCCTGCCCCGCCCTCTTCATCACAGGTTTTTCAGGGAGCCTTCCCGTTCTCCCTCACTCTGGGGCTCCCCCACCCCGCCCCAGCCTTGTCTCTGTCCCTGACCCCCTGCGTGCCTTGAAGACAGGGCTAGTTGTTCACCATGGTACTCCCAGCGCTTAGGGTCCCGGAAGGCTGACTGCCGGTAGCAGGCTACTCTAAGCCCCATCTCCCTGGGGGTCCCTGAGGGGATGGGGACTGGCACACACCTACAGCGACTCTGTCCCTGGGATTCCAGCTACGTGTGGGAACACCTGGACGTGGGCTACGTGCAGGGCATGTGTGATCTGCTGGCGCCGCTCCTCGTCATCCTCGATAATGGTGAGGGATGGGGCCGGGGAAGGGCGAGTTCCCACAGTGGCATGCGCCTCAGGCATGGGGGCGGGGTTGACATAAGCTGGAGAAGGAAAGAAGACTGCCAGGTCTAGATGGGTAGGAATATTAGACAGCCCAGTCCTCTGGGCCACAGGCACCCCCTGTGAAGTGAGATGTTAGGGTCTCCTGCCCTGTGGCCTCATTCCTGTCTCCCCTCAGATCAGCTGACCTACAGCTGTTTCAGCCACCTCATGAAGAGGATGAGCCAGAACTTCCCCAATGGGGGCGCCATGGACACCCACTTTGCTAACATGCGCTCCCTCATCCAGGTGAGGACTGTAGCTGCTCCTGGGCATGTGACCAGGCACCACTGGGCTTGTCCGTCTTCCACAAGGAGGCCAGGGAGTGGCCCAAAAATTTCTTTTATATATAAGCTTAATTTCTTTCATTAAACACACACACACACACATTTCCCCCCCAATTAATGGTTGAAATAGAAGCTCACAGTAGTTAATGTGGGCTTCTATTCCTGGCTCTGGTGTTCCAGGCTGGGAAGCCCCAAGTGGGGCTGAGACCCCATGCTTCCCAGCTTCTTTCTGCAGCTGAGATATCCCTTCAGAGTCTCAGCTGCCACACGTGGGAGCAGGGCCAGCCCTTTTCACGTCTCTGCCCTTCCTTCCTACCAGTCTCCGGTGGCTTCTTCTATCAGTCCTTGGTAATAAGACTTCTGTTCATTTGGTTATTCAGATTGTTTTATAATTTAGTTGTAATTCCAGTTGGGACCTGGGAGGAGGTGAGCGTAACTTCCACCTACTCTGCTGCCATCTTGGATCCCCCTTGACATTCAATATTATATTAGTTTCAGGAGTACAGCATAGTGGTTAGACACATTCCTAACTTATGAGGCATGGTGATGCCCCCATAAGGCTGGCACCCCCCTGGCACCATATGTGGTTATTACAGTGCTACCGACCATATTCCCTGTGCTGTAGTTTACATCCTCGTGACTGTTTGGTTACTACCAATTTGTACCTCTTAATCCCTTCACCTTTTCCACCCAGCTCCCCCACCCCTTCCATCTGGCCACCATCAGTTTGTTCTCCATATCTATGAGTTTGTTTCTGAAAACACATTGTTTTCACTGTTAAAAATAGAGAGGAATGTCAATATGTGAATGCTTGTGCTCATGAAAGTTCTGGTGAATAGTATGGTTGATGAAGTCAAACACCCAGAGCCCTGGCCAGGTGGCTCAGTTGTTGGAGCATTGTACACCAAAAGGTTGCGGATTGGAATCCCAGTCAGGACACATGCCTAGATTGAGGGTTCAATCCCTGGTCGGTGTGCATACAGGAGGTAACCAATCAATTTACCATCTCTCACATTGATGTTTCTCTCTCTCTCTCTCTTTCTATCTCTAAAAAATCAATAAACGTATCCTTGGGTAAGGATTAAAAAAAAGAAAGAAAAATGGTATAACTCTAAAAAGACTACAAACCCAGAGAGATGGTGGGGCCGCAGAGTGCACCCTAAGAGATGAGAGAGGCTCGAGCACAGCTGCCAGGCGCCACAGCAGAAAGGGCCTGGTGGAGGGTCGGGGCAGCAGGGAAGAGGCACATAGGCTCAGTCCTTCTCTCTTTTCTCACTCACACAAGATCCTGGACTCAGAGCTGTTTGAACTGATGCATCAGAATGGAGACTACACCCATTTCTACTTCTGTTACCGCTGGTTCCTGCTGGATTTTAAGAGAGGTAAGAGGAGGGTTGGATGGCAGGCCTAGGGTCAGGGGTCTGGGTGACCCTTTTGCCCCAAAGTCATTGGTCCTGGACCCTAACTGAACTTTGGAACCACTTGGGGAACTTTTTGTTTTTATTTTTTAATATATTTATTGATTTCAGAGAGGAAGGGGGAATGAAAGAGAGATAGAAACATCAACGATGAGAGAATCATTGATCGGCTGCCTCCTGCATGCCCCATGGGGGTTAAGCCCATAACCCAGGCATGTGCCCTTGGCCGGAATCGAACCTGGGACCCTTCAGTCCGCAGGCTGACGCTCTATCCACTGACCCAAGCCGGCTAGGGCAACCTGGAGAATTTTTAGAAACACGAATGCTCTAGGTCAGTGGTCGGCAAACTCATTAGTCAACAGAGCCAAATATCAACAGTACAACAGCTGAAATTTCTTTTGAGAGCCAAATTTTTTAAACTTAAACTATGTAGGTAGGTACATTGTTATTAACTTAATTAGGGTACTCCTAAGGCTCAGGAAGAGCCACACTCAAGGGGCCAAAAAGCCGCATGTGGCTCGCGAGCCGCAGTTTGCTGACCATGGCTCTACCGGGCCTCAGACTACTAGTGTGGCAGGCTGCCTGGGCATCGAGATTGTAAAAGCTCTTTAGGTGACTCCCAAGTGAAGACAGGGTGGAAAATCACCCTCAGGCAACGGCCTTTGGTACTGTTCTCCAACCAAATCCCCTCTGGGCACCAAGGTCTCTAAAAGCAGAGCTGCTTTAGCTGGAGAGAGGAGTAGAGGCTACAGGGGCCTTATCTGCAGGAATTACCAAGGAGAAGGGCAGGGTCTTGGCCTGATGCACAGAGCCCACCCCCTCTTGGACCCGGCTGCGTAATGGAGAGAACCCCAGAACTTTGGCCCTTGGAGCTCTGTCTCCATATGTGGCCCCATTGGAGGCCATGGGTGGCCAGACTTAGTCCTTTTTTGTCCCCAGAGCTGCTATATGAGGACGTGTTTGCGGTGTGGGAGGTGATCTGGGCGGCCCAGCACATCTCATCAGAGCACTTTGTCCTATTCATTGCCCTGGCCCTGGTGGAGGCCTACCGTGAGATTATCCGTGACAACAACATGGACTTCACCGACATCATCAAGTTCTTCAATGGTAGGAGCTTGTCCAGCCATCTGGCTGTCCCCAACAAGGGGATAGGGGCCTCCACTCCTGGCCTGGGCAGGGTTGGAGAGGCTCAGAAATACCGGGTCCCCGCCCCATACACAGATGTCAGGAGTCCAGCAGGTGGAAATGGTGTAGGGTGGGCAGCCATAGGGCTCCTCCCAGACTCTTGCCCTCGCTCCGGCATCCCCACAGTTACCCATGTTTCCTCCAGAACGAGCTGAGCATCACGATGCCCAGGAGATCCTGCGGATTGCCCGGGACCTCGTCCACAAGGTGCAGATGCTCATAGAGAACAAGTGAGGGCCAGGAGGCAGCAGCCAGCCAGAGCCTCGGCCCCTGGCCCTGGGTCCGTGGGGAGAGGTGCAGGGGTGCACAGCAGAGACTGCCCACCTCTCGGCCAACCCTGCCTGCCCAGCTGTGTTCCTAACAAAGTGTGAGCCTGGGATCCGACTCCGGGCAGTTCTGGCCCTGAAGGGCAAGTCAGGGGCCAGGGTACCCTCAGGTCAGGGCCAGGAGGGGAAGGGGCAGCCTCAGGGAGCAGCTGACCTGGGGAACACTGCCCCTGCAGCCTCAGCCTGAGTGCCCCATGCCCTCTCCTGGGTCAGCCTGGGGCCCTGTCGAGTCACCAGGGCTATGTTGGCTGGGCCCCACTGGTGAGGGTCGTGTGAGGCAAGGGGACTCTGTTGTATTCCTTCTGAGCGTCCCTTTGTAGGCCCAGTGCATGTGTGTGCACCAATCCCAGTCGGGGCAGCCAGAATGGCTACGAGTTTGGGCGTGTTTCCTGGGCCACCTTCCAGGTCCTCCTCTGAGACTGGGCAGAGCAGCCCACCTCAGCAGCACTGCCACTGCCTTTGGCCACCTGAGGTGACCCCATGCCCTCCCCAAGCCCGTACAGTGCACCCACGTGTACCTGTACAGTCTCACTCCTGCCACCTCGCTCTTGCTTTATGCATTAGATGCATCCCTGGAAACTGTATACACGACACTCTGCCAGCTGGAGGATCTGGAATGTGGTTGGAGCACTTTCTCTCAAGAGGAATCCCAGGTGATTCCTTAGGGAGGGGATCCTGTCACAGCCTCCTCTCAAAGGTGGCCCCAAAACTTGGGGGCAGCCCATCGTCTATCCCAGGCATCCGCTGAGTCCTAAGGCTGGAAGGAGGAGGTGCCTGGGTCTCTCTTGTTTGTTGCTGATGAAAAGCAAGGTTAGCTCTGCCTTCCGCATGCTTCTCAGGATGTCCAGAGGCCTAAGGACCCAGAAACCTGCCTGGGAGAGCCTCACTCATGAGGGGAGGTGTCATGCTGCTTGTTCTGCCATCCCCCACCCCCAGCCCCCAACACATGCAGGCTGGGCCTTGCCCCAGGCCCAGGAGGCTGCTCTGCCACAGGGGCTGGGGCCTGCCCAGCAACCACTAAGGGCTGGAGACTTCCTGCATTTGAGAAACAGAAAAGGACCCAGTAGCTTTTCTGCATCCAGCACAGCCCCCCGCCTCCTCCCGCCAGCCCACCCCTGTCCCAGGCACTGCACGGCCTGTTTGGGGGCCAGCCCGCCCCATTGCCCACTCTTGTCTGTGAGTCCTCAGCCTCCACCAAGCACGGTGGCCATTGTGTGCCTGCCTTAGTGACTCAGTGGTTTGTGAGGAGCAGAGTGTGTATGATTTTTGGCTCAGAAACTATACTCTTCAGTGTAACAAACCAATAAACACAGCATTTGGCAATGCTCGAGGCTCTGGGGGCTGCTTGTGGGCTGGTGCTGGACAGCGAGTGACTGTGTGCGGGAATTCTGTCGTCTCCACAATAGAACAGTAAAGAAGGCCAACCCCATGAGGCAAGGATGGCGAAAAGAGAGAAACAAATTTCCAAAAGAGGGGACCTCAGCGATGGGCTGGTTGGGGTGGGAATAATAGGTAGAACCAAAGAGAACCCTGAGAGCCAGCAGTCCCATCTCAGACTGACCAATGGCCTCTGCATCCCCTGGATTAGTGTAGGTCCTTGTCCCACGCCTTCCGCAGCCTGACCTCCTGAATAGCTACAATGATAAGCTGGAGCCTCCCAGCCCCTCCAGCCAATGGGGAAAGACCCCGCTCACTGAGCACTGTCTCTGAGATGTCTGCTTCAAACTGAGGGGGAGCCTCAAGAGAAGCCAAACCTGCTGAGGCGTGGAAAGGGCCCCTGACTACACCCTGAATGGGCTCCTGGAACTAGAAGGTTGGGTCAGCTGAAGGGAATGCGTGTGTGGATAGGAGGAGCAGGGAGTGTGAGGAGAGCAAACATCATCCCTCCAACTCTGTAAGACTTCCTCTTTCACAGAGCGAGCAGAGCTGCTAAATGGAAGCTCCTGGATTCTTACTTGGGATTGTTGTTTCCCGTTGCCCTGGCCATAGGCCCCTCTCTTGCAGGCTCCAGCTGAGTTGGGGTGGGAGTCTGTGCTTTGAGAGCAGGGAGGGGAGTTTCTGCCAGCCCTTGCAATATAGTGAGAGCTCTCAGATGATACTGGGTCATCATTACCACGGGCAGTCTTCATCTCTGTCCCAGTGCTGGGCATGGTGTCTGACACTGAGAGGGCGCGCAGGAAATGATTAAGTTTAAGGGTTGGCCTTCCCTATCAGTGGTTTTCAACCTTCTGGCCCTTTAAATACAGTTCCTCATGTTGTGACCCAACCATAAAATTATTTTCGTTGCTACTTCATAACTGTCATGTTGCTGTTATGAATTGTAATGTAAATATCTGATATGCAGGATGGTCTTAGACGACCCCTGTGAAAGGGTCGTTGGACCGCCAATGGGGTCGCGACCCACGGGTTGAGAACCGCTGCCTTAATTGAAGGCACCCATCTCTCCCTGGAGCTACCAGTAGAGGGAGCCAGCATCTCACAAGTGAAAAGGGCTGAAGGAATTGTGGGGCACTGTCTGGCCTTTGGAGGCTGGCTTTTCTTCAACTAATGGAACCCCAATACATTAGTGGCCACCACTACCTTCCCTGAGGATGACATCACTCACACACACACACACACACACACACACCCGCGCACACGCGTCCTACATCCCTGGACTCACCCTCCAAAGAGAAACTGAGTCAGTACCCCAGGCTGGGGCTGGGAGTGGGGAGGTGTCAGGGAGTTAAGCAAGGCAGGATGAAGCAGCCTTGCTGGTCTGTAGTTAGGCCCAGCTAATTGCTCCCTCACCTCCCCACTTCTTCCTGAGACAGCCTGCCACAGGGCCGGTTTCCCCTAAACTGGGAAGATTAGTCACAGGGACAAAGATTTTCCAAAACCTGTTTGCAGGCCACCTTAGAACATGGTTTTGACCTCTTCCTCTTCTTGTTCCCTCCCCTGAAAGGACAGCCACGTGGACTCCCAGTTGACCCGTCCTAACCTCTACCCCATGAATGCTTCCCCTCCGCACCTTCTTTCCATTGAACTTTCATGAGTTTAGGATCCCGCAGTTGTACAGCAGGCCCAGGGCGGGATGGCACCGCTCAGGGAGAACCTGGCACGAGTCGAGGTCTGACTGAAGCTACACAAGGTCCAGGCTAGCTGTGTCTCCAACGTCACTTAGCCATCTCAAACCTGTTACTTTTTCTGCCAGAATGGGGCTAGTTCTTGGCTTTAATTCACTGTTGTTATGAGATAAAACAAGATAGTGTTTGTAAAATGGTTTGAGGAAGTACTGTAAAAGCATAAGGAGGACCAGAACTGCAGTTCTGGGAGCTTGTTGATGATTCGACACCGGGATCAGAACGGGAAGGTCTCTAACTTCTTCTAAAACTGACCAGCACCGAAGCTGCTTGAGGACCCCCCCCACACACCCCAACAGGGAAGGGACCTGCTGCTTCTTGCTGGAGGTCTCTGCCTCCTTTGGCAACAAAAGGACCCAGATGCTGCAGGCTGGCAGCTCCGTCTCAGGTTTCAGTGCAGGTTTATTTCAATTTTATATTTTATTCCAGGCAAGTGCTTATTACATGGATAGTATTCATGTCTCAATACCTAAAGTCTTGGAGCATGAACAGCCACTAGAATACAGTTCAATAGTAAAAATACAATATGTACAAAAGTAGGGTTTTTTGTAATTTTTTTCCCACACAGCAGATGTATCCAAACACATAAAAATCTCTACAGTCTGGGGTCACTACGATTTATATTTCAGGAAACAGAGACACAGTGACCGAGTCCTCACTGTAAACAAGGGCCACCTCTTTGGGGGATGGGGGTGGGATCCTGGGATGGGGGAGCAGCAGCTGTTCCTGGAGAGAGCAGGGGTTCTGGTGACCCCCGCCCCCGTTTCCCTCCAGGCATTCCCTGCCCTTCTTTGGCCCCCCCCAAGGAACCAACCTCCCCCTCTCCCCGAGGTAAAGATTCCCAGCCAGTGAGCCACTCTGAACATCAAAAAGTAAAACACGCATGAGAGGTAAGATGTGTGTGTGCGCACGTCCCCCAGGCTGGAATGGCTAGGGAGGGTAGGGGAGGGGCAGGGCAGGCGGTCCCACAGGGTGAGGACAGATGTGGTCCTGATAGCTCTCAGAAGGGAGATGCCCAAAGGGCTGGGCGGCTGCCCTCTCGGGCACAGAGTCACAGCATTCACAAACAACAAGAACAGCAACACCCATCGTCACCAGTCTGGACATAGTCATTCGGCACTAGATTCAGGGCCCCCACTGCTGGGGACGGAGAGGGGCACGGGCAGCGGGCGGATGAGGTATCTGTGCAGGCCCGAGGGGCGACTGGCTGACACAAGTTTTAACTGGACCAGCCTCAGGATGTAGGGAGGTGAACGGAGCTGAGGAGAGGCGGTTCACCCACGTTTTGGACTCTTCCCTGGGCACCAGGCCTGCCCTTCTCCCTGTTCTTTCCATTGTAATCACATCGGGAGTGGAACTGGCTCCAGAGGACCCGGGTGGGGCTAGCGGCTGCAGGTGCAGGAAGGCAGCAAGCCTGTGAGGTGGGAGCACTGTGTGGGCTGGGGGCGGAATGGGACTCTCTCCTGGAGGCCTCTAAGGCATCTGAAAGGCCTCCCCTTGCCCCACCCCCAGGAGAGACAGGAGAAAGTCCCCTGGGAGGTCTCCAGGACCAGGGAGGAACTGCAAGGGAGTTCTTAGGCATATAAATCCGTTCAAGACCTCTGCGGGGGCCACTCCAGAGGGTCCTGGGCCCCAACCTGTCAGTGCAAACTTCACACCTAGGGACACTCTTGTCCTCTCGCCACATGGAAAGGCCTGTGTCCAGGTGGGCAGCCAAGTGTGCACGTGTGTGTAATGGTGTGTCTGACACAAGGCCACTTGTAATAAATACCTACATAAAAAGAAACCCCGCCCAGCCGGAGTGGCTCAGTGGTTGAGCATCGACCTATGAACCAAGTCATGGTTCGATTCCCAGTCAGGGCACATGCCTGGGTTGGGGCTCAATCCCCAGTAGGGGGTATGCAGGAGGCAGCCAATCAATGATTCTCTCTCATCATTGATGTTTCTGTCTCTCCCTCCCTCTCCAAAATCAATAAAAAATATATTAAAAAAATTAAAAAGTCGAAGTCTGCCAAGGCAGAGGCAGGGAAAATAGCATCCCCTACACACCAGCTCCCCTCACTCCTCTCCACCCCAAGCTCAGCCCCGCCCTTGGCCCAACTAAGGACCTTTCCTCAGAGGAAGGCAGTGGCACACAGAAGCCCCCACCAGGGTTCACTCAGTAACGCCCACTGGAGAAGGCAATGTTCAGGGCGGAGATGACGCTAGAGACGGCGTTGTTGGGGCAGAAGCAGCAGCCATGCAACAGCCCGGCTCTGCTCCCTCTGCAGGTCCTCAGGGCCACCTTGGGAAAGGGGTGGGAGCCTAGAGGAACCCCTGCCTCAAGTGTGGCTTCAGGCTCCTGGAACCCAGACCGGATATTGGTCCACGTCTCCCAGGTGGCACCCCAGGTACCCATCCTCAGGGCGTGCAGAGCACTAAGCAGAGGCCAGTGAATCGGGGGAGTGACAGCCTCTGGAAGCCAAAAGCCACGCCTAGGGATGGGAATGGAGGTCCGGAGCAGCTCTCAGTCCAGACCCAGGCCGGGGATGGTGGGGACGATGGGACAGCCAAGCCTCCACCCCCCCACCACCACCACCACCCTCAGCCTGCCCTCTTGAGGTCAGGAGCCCAGTAGTAAGGGGTGAAAGGCTCAGAAACTTGGCAACAGCTTGGGTTTGGTTTACCGTTGGTAGAAAATCCTAACTAGTTTCTGCTGTAAGCAATCACAGTGACTGCAACTGGGTTGGCGCGCCCCAGGCTGGGCACCCACCTGTCTGCGAAGGACTCCAGACCAGCCACTTCCTAGGACTTCTCACCTGCACTCAGAATAGGGCCCACAGGGCTCCCCAACTTTCTGAGCCAAGTTGCTTCAGTTCAGTTCCTCCTCTTTCCCCTCCATAGGCCTGGGAAGAGAGGCTGAGGCTCAGGAGGGAGGGCCCAGATCCTCAGCCACATCACCAGACAGAGCAATAGCAGCAGCAGCACAGGAAGGCAGCAGGGGAGGGAGAAGGCAGAGAACATGACATCCACATCAAACTTTCAGGGGACAGGGTGGGGAGGCAGGAGCAGCACCAGGCTGAGTCGGCAGCACGTCCACCAGAGCGTCGCTCATCACTTTATCAAGTCCTAGTGCAGTGAACTAACCCCCTGCCCTGTGCCCAGCTCCCTCCCCTGGCTCAGAGTCTCTGCACCCCCTTCCCCTAGGAGGCCTGGGGGTGGGTGTGGGTGGGGTGGGCCTGGGCCGGACTGGAATGTGTGGAGCTGGTGGGAGAGTGTGGGGACAGGTTCCCCTTCTTGCCCCCATTGGGGGCCTCTGAGTGGCCTCATCCTCAAGCCAGCTTGAGTGTGCTGACCGGGAAGGAGGGCATGGTGACCATGGTTACAGGGTTGAGCACTGTCTGGCCCACCAGCTGGGGGTGGTGCACCACCTGAGCCCCCACGGCTGGCTTTGCCATGACGGTGGTGGGGGGCCCCAGCCCAGCTGTGCCATTCACTTGCTGGTGCGAGAGGGTGTGGGCAATGTGGCTCACCGCCACGGGCTGGCTCACTGCCACAGGCTGTGGGTATAGGGGAAGCTGGGAGCCAAGGTGGGCCACGTGGTTAAGGGTGGCGGGGTGCACTGTGATGTGGCCAATAGGGGGTGTGGCAGGTGCCAGCTGCACGGCAGGGCTGGGGGCTGAGGGGGCAATGTGGGCGATGTGCTTGCCGCCTGGCCCCTGGAGAACGTGGTTCACAGTCTGGATGACTGAGGCGTGGGTGGTGGCTGTGTGGGCGATGACTGTGGAGCCGCCCCCAGATGCAGCCATCAAATGGGCTGGAGCTGGTACCAGCGTCTGGGCAGGGGCAGCTGGTGGGGGAGGAGGAGCCGGCAGAGGTGTCTTCTGCTGTGGTGGCGGCTGCTGCCCAGGCAGATGGGCTGGAGACAGGGCCACAGGCTGGGAGTGGGGGTGCGGGTGGGGAGGCAGAGGCACAGGGGCGGTGCTGGGCGGTGGCGGCGGCAGCTCCGGGTGGGGGCGCTGGCTCAGCTTGGGTAGGCCCAGGCCGGCCTGGTCCTCCTCCATATCCTCATCTATGTTGTCCTCGCCCTCTGTGGGGACACGAGGACAAGGAGAGGTCAGAGGGCTTGGAAACACAAGGCTGGAGAAACGGATGCCCCTGGGGCCTGGGGACATCATGGGGCTGGGAGGGGAGGGCATCTTTCCAGCAGGCAAACGCCTGGCCAGGAAGCCTGACATCTGAGAGGCGGGGCTCACCAGAGGCAGTAGAGGTGGAAGCCTGGTCGTCCTCGGGCTGGCCTGTCTGTCGGAGCACACGGTCAATCTCCAGCACATCCATCCACTGGCTCAGCTCATGTTTGAGCTCCGCTAACCGCTGCTGCGTGGCGATCTTCTCCCGCGCCAGCCGCTCCATCTCATGCTCGTATTCCTTCTCCTTCCTCTTCAGGGACTGGAGAGCAGGGCAAGGAAAAGCAGGACACCCTGAGCAGCAACCCTGGGCCCACAGTACCGCGAACATCCCCCCACAGCCACCCTTGCTTCCAGATCACCTGGTCCACAGGGGCAGGTCTGCAGTAGGGGGCTGATGGGGGCTGAGGGGGGCTGCCGGAGACCACACCTGCCTCCTGGGCCATCGCTCTGCCCAGTGAGGCCCAGGGTCCCAGGACTGTGGGCTCTCCAGCAGGTGTCATTAAGAGAAAGCACAGATCCAGGTCAGCGACTTCCCCTTCTCCACATCAACTCTGGTCTGAAGAGCTTCGCTGCCTCTAGCCCCATCCACCCTCCTGGCAGCACCTCCCTCCATTCTGCAAATGACAAAAGGCGTCACAGATTTCTCAGGTATTGCCCAAGGCCTATACACACCACCATTCATACCATTCTGTCACCCACTGATGCCGGAAGCTACCCTCCTTGGAACCCAATCCCCATAGAACCCCAAATGGGTCAGCCCTTTTCTCCACCTCATCATCCACTTAGTCTACTTCAGTGTTCTTAGAGGATGACCCACTAGGCTTTGTAAAACCCCCACATTTCATCTCCTTGATCTGCCTCTATCTGGCCCCCAGCGGCTGCTGGCTCTGCACCTCCTCTCTGACCTCCTAGGTTACTCCCTGAGCCTCTGTTTTCACACTGCTCACAGCCCCTAGACTCCTCAGGCTGCTGAACTGTGCTCCTCGGCCCTGGATTGTGCTCCTCCTCTAACACCTGTACCTGAGTTGCAATGACCAATGAGAAATGGCTCTCGGGGTGCTGGACAGCATCGCTGACTTGACTGAGCACCCCTGGAGAGGCTTCTGTCTTTCCCACAGGTTCCGGGTCACTCTCACCCGAGAAGTGATGTTACCCACTTCGCTAAGAACACCCTTATGCAAGGTGCCAACTCTCCAAGTTCTCCAGGGCCACAGGCGACCATATGCCCCTTAGGCTGACCCCTCACATAGGGGCTGGATGCCCGTCTCTCAGACTGTGGCACTGCTCCCTATCAGAAGGGTCTCCAGTTTCCCTTTGCATGAGGCTTAATAGCAGCTGCAAAATGCCAGCTCATGTCCTATTTCTTGGCTGCCTTCCACTCCAAGTCTCAGCCATCCTCCATGACCTCCTGACTCTGAAACCATTAAACCAACCTAAGTTTCGCAGGCCTCCCTGTTGCTGGCTTCCCCTCGGCCCACGCATGTCGTGACTGCTGGGTCAGCCAGATGACAGACCATCCTGCCCTGCTACCTCCCAGGTCTCTTTCCCGAACTGCTCTGGAGCTTCTAGCTTCCAAGGCGTGCCAGTCACGGCCAGTGCAGAGCTCACTGGCTCTTCATGTACCAAACTCACCATGTGGTCTTGGTTTGCCTCTCCCAGCCTTATGTATCCAGATGCTCACATGTGGCTCCTCCCTTCTCAGTCTTATCTGCTCGCGCTCCAAGACCACACTTGGGCCCCACCTCCTCCACGGCCCTCAACAGTACATCCTGACATCCACCACATACCTGAGCATTTAATGAAACTGTCAGGGTACACTTAATCAGGCAATGACTCATATCACAAAATATTTCATGTTTAGTTTTCCACTGCATACACACTGTCCTGTCTGACCCTGAGAGAGAGGGAAGGACTCCTCTGTAGTTAGCGCATGTCCCCTGGCTCCCCCAGTGGCAGGACAGAGCGGTGGACAGTGTCTCACTTGGCCCAGGGGCAGAATCTGAGGATGGGAGTGTGTGAGCTCCCACCTCCATCCTGCCTCTCCCTTCATCTCAGGAGAAGCACAGTCACCATTAGATTTGCGCTTCTCGATTTCATTTCCTCAGGGCAGCCCCTCCTGACTGTTCACCTGCTCCTCTTGGGCATAGCAATGTCTTCAACTCTACACACCAACTAGGCCCAACTTCCCCACACTCCCTCCGACAGACCTTAATTCCTTACCTCACCAGTGACATACCTCAACCCATTCGTGCCTGCAACACAAAGCCCAGGTACAGGCATGCTCGGCAGCAGCCCGAAACCTGGAAGCTTTACACTTCCGCAGCCATCCCAGCCACACAGCCCCCTCTGTCTTCTTGGCTTTGAGATGAACCTGCATCTCCCCATATTTCTGCCAGAAAGACCCCCGCCTCTTACCCACACCCACCCGTCTGGCTTCTCCCCCAAAGAGGCGACTGCTAGCCATGACATCAGTTGAGGCCACATAAATGACAGGGCCTGTGGTGAGCCAACCCTCACTCCAACCTGGCTGCTGCGGGCTGCAAGTGGCCATCCTGAACTCTACCTGCTAGCACAGCGGTTCTCAACCTGTGGGTCGCGACCCCTTTGGGGGTTCGAACGACACTTTCACAGGGGTCGCCTAAGACCATCCTGCATATCAGATATTTACATTACGATTCATAACAGTAGCAACCTGACAGTTATGAAGTAGCAACGAAAATAATTGTATGGTTGGGTCACAACACGAGGAACTGTATTTAAAGGGCCAGAAGGTTGAGAACCACTGTGCTAGCAGGAGAGGTAGACTTCTGGCGCAGGGAGAGAGAACATCAGGGGCCCTACCCTCCTTTTCTCACCCAGCCCAGTTCACCACAGCCTAGAAGCCCCTGAAAGTTTCCCCAGGGTATAACTTTAGTCTGCTTCATTTTAATATTTTTTAAATTGACTTCAGAGAGAGAGAGAGAGGGAGGGAGATAGAAACATCAATGATGAGAGAGAATAGATTAGTTGCCTCCTGCACACCCCCTACTGGGGATCGAGCCCGCAACCCGGGCATGTGCCCTGACCGAGAATCCAAACCTGTGATCTCCTGGTTCACGGGTTGAGGCTCAACCACTGAGCAACACCAGCTGGACACACACTGCTTCATTTTCAACCCATTTCCTTTCTAAGACTACCTGGATGTGTGGTTTGGTGCCTGCCTACTCCTCCTCTTCCTGTCTCTGTCCACTTAACTGTCATTTTTCAAACGCTTTAGCACCTCCAAGCTGCTCTGGGTCTGGCCGGGGACTAATCTTCCCACAGCTTCCTGCCTCACACACCACCAAAGCCCTCGGTGTACACGCCCTACCTATGTGGCCTCTCCAGTTTTCTCTTTCAGCTCCCATTGCGCGCCCTGCTGCCTCCCATCTCTGCATGGCAGTCCTCTTGCTGGAGAAACTTCGGCCTGTTGTGCTCTCTGCCCTCTGCTTTGCTTAGGTCAGCCTGAGACCCTCAGGTCTCAAGTCAAATGCTCTGTCCTCAGTCACAACTCCCCACCCAGAACAAATCCTGCAATCCTGTCCTTATTACACCCTCCGGCACTGTCCTCTGGTTTATTTGTTTATAATCTAACACAAGACCCAACCCAGGAGGACAGAGACCCATACTTTTTTCTTTGCTCCCTGCTTTATCCTCAGAATCAGACACAGGACTGTCCGTAGTGCTTGAATGAATAAATAAAAGAGTGAAGTTGAGGATTTAGACAGCCTTGTAAGTTTCTGCTTCCATTGCCAGCTCCGGGACAAGTATCTCTATGGACAGCCTGCACCCAACTTGCTTCCCATTCAGCCCAAGCAAATATCCCGATTTTGCTGGTTCCACTGAATCTCGATGATGTACTTTCAAACCCACACGTCATGCCAGCAGGACTGCCTTCCCTAAGTATGTGTCTATAAAGAGGAACATTCCCATTTCTCAATAATTGCTATTAAGTTAATACTTATAGGCCAATCCTCCTAACATTCTCATGATGAAGACACTTTTTTCCTATTTAGCGTCACCAGAGTACAGGAGAAGAAACTGGTATTCTCTATCTCTCTCTCTCTCTCACACACACACACACACACACACACACACTCAGCATTTGATCAGGGATGTGCTCCCAGGCTACATGGCTGAAGGACCAGTAGCTTACATTCAAGCCCAAATTCTGTAAAAACGTCCCAGAAACAAGCCTCCGGGATACGGAGCTAAAACCACGCCCCGGCGCTTCCCTCCCCCTCCCGAGCTCTTCCGGACGCAGGCGCCGCGCCCCGCCAGGAGCACGCGCGCACCCACGCGGACCCGGCTTTGCTGTGTCACCCCGGGGCCCGCACCCC